>NC_141618.1:40372922-40549922 GCF_047967505.1 Dipteris shenzhenensis | reverse complement strand
CTCGAGGGAAAGGGCTTCTCAAGTAAGCATATGGCTTTGATGGATTCCACCCTAGCCTTCTTGATGCTCGATATGGAGATCTTTTTTTGAGATATCCACCTATTCTACATGCCCATGTAAGATATATTCATAATCAGTCTACAGATTATTCAACTTAAATTGAAGAAAATGTAATCAATGCGATTTGATAGTAAGATACCTCACAATACGACTGATCTTGAATATAGCATTTCTAACATCTTCTTGTAAGCACCCTTTTATTGTAATTGGGAGCATAAACTATCAAAGCAATAAAGAAGTCATGTCAACAATATAACATAATCATAAATACACTAACGCATCGTAATTATTGGTACACTAATCCTATAGCTTAGAATATCTATAAGACCTTATGCTAATCATGGGACTTGAGCCCACTAAGCTTATTGTCCTTTGAAAATGCTCCTTTCAAGCAACGCATGTACCCTATGGGTGTTTGAAAAGTGGTAATGTCTACCTTGACCACTGCCTCCTCTCTCGTAGAGAGGATTCATGTTGCTTTTGAGAGGACAACTTTTCCTGAAGCATGCACTTGGGGCCACAAACGAGATATCCTATTCATAGCACGCAAGTCTTCTCGCAGTCATCTCGAGCCTTTGGAACCAACCAAGTGTGCCCCACATCCTCTCCATTCGCCCTCCAAGCTTGAATCCAAAGCTTGAATCCAGTCACTTGCCTTCAAATATGGTGGTAGTGGATCAAGCTGACCTCCATGGACGAGATGGTCCAACGGAAGGTATCGAGCATGACCTTCATAAACATTTTTCCTCATATGTTTAGAGTATCATGCAAGTGATTTCAAAGCCGGTCCACAAACAGGACAAGCATGGTACCCACTTGTAACAAGTCTTGCATGCGTGCATGAATGTATTAGTATAAGACATGCATGCAAAAGAGAGTCATAAAAGCATAATCCTATATTATACATGTAAAGACACAACCATGTACCTATGCACTCTCCATATCCTGGGTAGTCATGCATGATCCACATCAAGATACCCCTGACCAAAATATCATTGGTATGTCTAGGAGCTCTAAAAATATCAAAGACCTGCACTCTTCTCCATAAGACTATAACTCCTCTATCAAAGGTGCCATGTACATGTCCATATTTTTGGCCTTATACTTCTCTGGCACAAGTAGTGCAAGCATGAGCTGTCCCTTCTTTATTGTTAGCCATGGTGGGATATTGTAATTCACCAAGTCTATGGGCCATGTTAGCCAAGATGTCGAGCGTAACCCGAAAGGATTCACGCTATCCATGGCAAGCCCAAGATGTAAGTTAGGTGGCTCCATCGCAAAGTCTGGCCACTGATTGTCTATGTGCTTCCAAGCTACACAATCTGCAGGAATCCTCAATATGTCATCAGTGGACCGATGAGATGTATGCCATGTCATCAACTCCGCTATGGATTTGCATCAGAACATGTGCTGTATTCTTGCAATGATGGGAAAGTGTCTCAAAAACTTTACCGGTATCTGTTTACCCTACAAGTCATCCTATATCATTGTTCTCCACACTTCGGACAACTAGCCAAATCTCCATGCTCATGACAAAAGAGAATATAGTCATTACGGCAAGCATGGATGGTATCATAATCCATGCTAACTATTGTTAGCATCTTCTTCGCTTCATCTCTTGATGCGGGCATGGTATTTGGTGCAGGCAACATCTTCTAGAGCAACCTATCACAATTCAAACATACATAGGCTTCAATTAATGATGATTCGGTACACTAATCCTACAGCTAGGAATCCCTGTAAGATATTGAGCAAGCTTAGAATCTTACAACCTGACATTGAGTAAGCATTTATAGACTCCTGCATTCTTTGAATTAGAGTGACAAAATTCTATATCTGTTTTCTCAATAGTAGGCATTGAAGCTTCACGTGGGAGAAAGAGAGGAGGAAAGAGAGGAGAAAAAGGAGATAAGAGAGGAGATAAGAGAGAAAAAGAGAGAAAGTGAAAAGAGAAAAAGTGGGGATAAAAGAGAGAAAAAGTGGGGATAGACTATCACGGATAGACATGTAGCAATTGATACTAGAGGGAAACAACTCCGGGTAGAACCAGGGAGATTCTATAATGTTCGTCACTTTGCCCAAAGGCTTCGAATAATGATGATTCTCAAAACAAAAAATATCCAAATAATGAGTTAAATTAATGCAAGAGCTAACCTCATTAAGGTCGAGACACCTGTATCCAACCACCCACACTTTGCTTGCAGATTCAAGATTGAGAGACAAACCCATAGTTTAGACATCCTAGCACCCTCGTACAACTGTATTGATTACAACTCTTGCATTTTGACCTCAGACTCTAACATCATGTGTACATGTGATGTAGTTCTACCATACCCTCATCATCATCTGGGAGACTATAGTCTTGCTCAAAGTGTGAAGGTATATGTGCACCCTCATCACCCTCCTCATCCTGTTTCAAGATTTCGTGTAAATATAAGATCTTATCTCAAGGTTTCATGTCATAATGGTATCCAATATTAACCATGAACTCAAATAGCATTGACTTACTAATAATCCATCACCACGTGCAACACCAACAGTGGGTACTGGTTCGGGCTCCTCCCCATACATTTGTAAGTGGCACATGATAATATGACGTTGATGTTGTACTTCTCGCTTGCAATGAGTGCAATGAAAATACAACCTCTTCATAAGCCTCTCTGTGCTCCCGAGCATTGGTGCTTCATCTGATGAGCTTCACTCATCCCTTCCATCTTATACACACTTTCAAAATCACAACATGAGTTGCAAGAAAATCTATTAAGATCCAAAAAATAGCCACCCATGAGCTTCTTTTCTCTTTTCTAATAATAAGTGCCCTGAACCGTCACTATATAGTGACTTTTTGCTCTATTTCATTGTTATATAGTGATGCTTTGTCTTGTTTTGTCGCTATATAGTGACGCTTTTTAGATATAGCATCACTATATAGCGACACTGGGGGCTTCAACCCGAAACCTCGTGCGACGCTTTCTTTATCATCTCTATTGTGAGAAAAGAAAAAATCTCTCCTCTCACTTTATATTCGATGACCTCGCTTTCCTCCTCTCTATTCTCCACTCCTCACCACTACTCAGCCCCTCTCCTAATACTTGTGCTCCCTCTCCACCCTTCTCCCTTTTTGCTTGTGTGAAAAGAATTTTTTCAAGAAGGTGAGTCTCTTTAAGCAATGTAGGTTTGTTTTTTGTGAGATTTTGTTTTGTGAGTGTTGAAGCATGTTTCTCCTTGTATTGTTAAGGCTATGTACTAGTTTTCATGCTTAATTTTCAAGGGTTGAAGACAAAAAACGAGATTTTGTGAAAGAAAGAAGACTCACCTCTTCTCTTTTTGGTATTTCTCTTTCTCCTCTTTCTCCTTGTTTGTAGGCTTATGCTTTCTCCTTGTTTGTAGGCTTATGCTTGTCTCCTCAATCCAATTCCTTTAAGAAGTTGCTTATCTAAACTCCTCCTTCCTCTAACTAGTTATTTGAAAAATGGTATGTTTCCTCTCTTTGTAGGGCCAAACCACAAAACACTGAGCGGGACTATTCCAGGTAAGAAAGTCCTTCCTCTTTTTTCCTTTTGTTATTTTTGTTAGTTGCATTGGCCTGTAGCTAGTGCCTTAAGCACTAGCTGCAGTGATCGGCGTAGGAATCCTCTCTTCCCCTCTCTTACCCTATTCCCTCTTCTTTCCCTCTCTTCTTTTTCCCTCTTCTTTATCCCCTCTTTCAATCTCTTTTTCCCCTCTTCCTCCTTTCCTTCTCTTCTTTTCCCCCTCTTTCAATCTCTTTTCCCCTCTTCCTTCTCTTATGTTTATGCTCTTTTTTCCTCTTCTTTTTTCCCTCTTTCATCCCCTCTTTCAATCTCTTTTCCCCTCTTCCTTCTCTTATGTTTATGCTCTTTTTCCCTCTTCTTTTTCTCCTCTTTCAATCTCTTTTTCTCTTTTCCCCTCTCTCAATCTCTTTTCATAAGCATATGTATTTGCCTATGCTTATGCATGAAGATATGCTCATATGCTCATGCACAAGTACAAGCTTATGCTTTCTCTCTTTTTCTTTTATGCTCATATCCTCATGCATAAGCATAAGCATATCCTTTCTTTCTTTTTCTCTTATGCTTATGCTCTTTTTCCCTCTTCCTTCTCTTATGCTTATGCTTATGCATGAGCATATGTCTCCTTCTCCTTCTCCTTCTCCTTCTCCTTCTCCTCTTTTCCTCTTTTCCTCTCTCTTTCTCCCCCTCTTTCCCGTCTTTCGATCTCTTTTCATAAGCATATGTATTTGCCTATGCTTAAGTTTCCTCTCTTTTTCTTTTATGCTCATATGCTCATGCATAAGCATAAGCATATGCTTTCTTTCCGTATCTCTTATGCTTATGCTCTTTTTCCCTCTTCCTTCTCTTATGCTTATGCTTATGCATGAGCATATGTCTCCTTCTCTCATGCCTATGCATGTCCTTCTCCTTCTCCTTCTCCTTCTCCTTTCTTTCTCTTCTTTTCATAAGCATATGCCTATGCCTATACCTATGCATGTCCTTCTCCTTCTCCTTCTCCTTTCTTTCTCTCCTTTTTCTATGCATATGCTTATGTTTATGCATGAGCATATGCTCATATGCTTATGCATAAGCATATGTTGCATAAGCATATGCTTTCTCAATGTATTCTCTTATGCTTTGTCAATGTATTCTCATATGCTTTCTCAATGTATTCTCTTGTTTTTTGTTTTTTGTTTTTTTGTTTTCTCCTTCTCCTTCTCCTCTTTTCCTCTTTTCCTCTCTCTTTCTCCCCCTCTTTCCCGTCTTTCGATCTCTTTTCATAAGCATATGTATTTGCCTATGCTTAAGTTTCCTCTCTTTTTCTTTTATGCTCATATGCTCATGCATAAGCATAAGCATATGCTTTCTTTCCGTATCTCTTATGCTTATGCTCTTTTTCCCTCTTCCTTCTCTTATGCTTATGCTTATGCATGAGCATATGTCTTCTTCTCTCATGCCTATGCATGTCCTTCTCCTTCTCCTTCTCCTTCTCCTTTCTTTCTCTTCTTTTCATAAGCATATGCCTATGCCTATACCTATGCATGTCCTTCTCCTTCTCCTTCTCCTTTCTTTCTCTCCTTTTTCTATGCATATGCTTACGTTTATGCATGAGCATATGCTCATATGCTTATGCATAAGCATATGTTGCATAAGCATATGCTTTCTCAATGTATTCTCTTATGCTTTGTCAATGTATTCTCATATGCTTTCTCAATGTATTCTCTTGTTTTTTGTTTTTTGTTTTTGTGTTTGTGTCTACGTTAGACATGGGATCACGTCGCACGTCCAACGAGTATGAAAACCCTCATAGGAGGAGGCATCATGATCTCTATTCTCCAAAGGACTTTGATTCCCCCTCACGCGACACCTCATGGGCCTACCCCTGTGACTATCCCTAGACCGACTCTTCTTGGATGTAGCACTATGACTACCCCTCGGGAAACTCCTTTTCTAGTAGCCCATGGCTTTGTCGGGAGTCTCGATGAGTTTGTGGCATAGATGACCAATGAGGAGGTAGTGAGATTCTTCTCTCTGCTATCCCAAAGGACCTCAGCAATTCCCTCTCCTACACCGATGGCTAGACCTACTACCCACAGCCATCCCCTCATGCCCTTCGACTGAGGGGTCATACCTGGGCATTCCCATCATAAGGGAAGGAAGAGTAGGAGGGATCTCTTATGTTGTGCTGACTCTAGAGATGTAGATGAGTCAGCACACTCACATCCCTACAGGTCTCCACTTGGTCGTAAGACCCAGTACCAGTGGAAGTAGGAGAGGGCAAGGGACCTGACTGCTACTCCTCGCTCTAGAAGCGCTGGCACAAACACCACTCACTGTGACTCTGCCACTACTATGAGTCCTCCTTACCTAATTGAGGACCTGTCCTATCAAATCATGGTTGCTAGAGAGACAATAGAAGATAAAAAGGGCAAAGCAATGATGGCTACCATGAGGCAGTTAATGAGCCACCACTTCAAGAGTGGCGTTGCTATTGATTGGCAGTATCAAGATTGCCAAAAGAAGCAGACAGTCATCGATGAATTGAAAGCAAAATACCCTAACCCCCCAAATTGGGAATTCAAGGGAATTACATGCGAGAGCACATGGGTTTGGTCTTGAAGCATCGTAGATCAACCTTGTGTACTTTCATCGCAAAGGGAAGGGCTAAACCCAGCTGGGCAGACAAAGCTGATTGGAAGTTTTTCAAGAAGCAAAACAGGGACCATCTCGAAATGTTCGAGGGTTAGAGGAGGGCTGTGAGGAGAGAGCTGGTCACCGTAGGTACTTCGCACTTTGGTACAGGCGGATGGTTGGCATTCGAGGCAACCATGGTACGTCTACTTCTTCTCATTTAATGTATTGTTCATATTGTTTTACTACATATTACATGCACTTTATTTAACTCTCATAAATTCGATCCATAGCAAGCTACGATGGGTCGCCTTCCTACAGATGCAAAGACGAGACGTGTGTTTCGCATAGGAATAAAGCGGTGGTTTATTAAGCAGGAGGAAATGGGAGCGATGGTCGATTGGGCTGAGGTGGTTGCTCACACAGTATAAGTCTACTCCTACTTGTAACCTCACTTTTTAAAAATTTTTATTCTTTAATTTCCAATCTAATTTCCAATTAATATGGTTTCACTCTTAGAGTGAAAGCTCGAGTGTCCCATCACTGGAGGTGAGCAGTGATGAGGGCCAGGGATCAAGCACAGCTCACGAGGGTCAAGGATCAAGTGCAGCTCACGCTACGATTCGAATGAGTAGTAGTAGTAGTAGTAGTAGTAGTAGTAGTAGTAGTAGTAGTTTGCATATACTTCGCCATGTATATCCTTTTGTATATTGGCTCGTTTGAGCGATTTTGTATCACCCTTTTCGAAAGGGTAATTTTGTAATAAACAATGTTATATATCTTCGACATGTATATGCATCTGCCACTCGATCAATTCATTTGAGCGATTTTGTATCACCTTTTCGCAAGGGAAATTTTGTAATAAAAAACTTTTTTTTATAACTACTTTAAAAAAAACATTAGTGGGGCAAAACAGGGCTTGTTGTGGCCCTGTTTAGCCCCACTAATGTTTTTTTTAGTTTTGTTAATCGTCGTTATATAGCGACGTTTACCAATGTCACTATATAGTAACATTTACTAGTGTTGATGTATAGTGACATTTATTAGAGTCTCTATATAGTGACGCTTATAACGACGTTAATCGACCTTTGCGCTCATCAAAAAAAAATTAGTGTAAAAAACGTCAATATTTTTGTCGAAAAATGGCCTATGCATTGTAGTGTCTATGGCATGAGAGAAGATGGTAAGAGGAAATCCATTATAGCATTGCACTTTACTCAGTTCATTTCTTATAGATCATGTTTATCCTAACGATTTTTCTCTTTTGTTGTACATATTGCAATGGAAAGCTCATATTTGTCATTAAATTAGATGAAGATCAATTGGTGAAAGAACACAAGTTAGAGAGAGTTAGCATCTGCATTATGAATAAAGCCTTAGCCTTTGTTCAAGGGGACAAAAAAGTTGAGTGAGATTTCTCAATGCAATCAGAGAAAGATATATGGTGGCTTGCAACATTTGAGACTCTGACTCGACTCCAAAAGAGTGCCATGAGACATTGAAGTGGGTTCTAGATAGAATAGAAATTCCATCGATGATCCGAAGATAAGAGGAAGAGCAAACATTGACAGTCGATGGCCATGGAACCTTTCAAGTTGAATGGCATCTTGCGGGTGATTTGAAAACCCTCAAGTGCTTGCATGGTTGTGATACAGAAGAAAATGCAATGAACACATGCCTTTATAGCATGTGTTTGCAACGTAAGCAAAAGGATGGCTTACAATGGGAGAATGGCATTCCATCTTGCAGCCAAAGGCAAGCTCCCAATCAAGACAAGAAGGATCCAAATTGGGATCCCATCTTGCCCATTCCACTTGAGAGAGTACACATATGTACTTTACATGCAGAACTGCACATACTTGATAAGTTGTTGTATTTGCATCTTGTTTATGCTTGGAATTTAATTCCACAAGAAGTATCTGCACGGTGCATTACAGAAGCTGAGAATTTGCTATCAAAGATGGGATTCCATGGAGGACATGTCAAACTTAAGCAGGATAAGAAAATGTCTGGGACAACACAGAATCTTCCTGCAAAAGTGTCCATGGGTGGAGGGAAGTCAAGGAGATTCCTATTGAACCACAATCTCAACAAAGACAAACCTACATTGTCCCAAAGTAATTTTGGTTGAGCATACTGGAAAGCATTGTGTGAATGCATGACCAATAAGGCTTCTCATCCTCAAGTAGCAACTTTGAGAGCTAAAGTATGGACAAAGGTAGATCCTCATAATACATCTCATCGATTTGCCAGGGTCAAATCGATGAGATGTATTATGAAAGGTTCAAGATGGCTATGAAAGAGTTTATGCAATTAATGGTGAAAGCATGGGGGGAGTTGCACATTACACATGACATGGTAATCTTGGCACCATCGTAATATTTAGCACTTGCTTTATAAATAGTTTTTGTTGCTGAAATGATTCTCATCATGTTTGCAGCATATTCTCTATGCACACGGACCATGGTTTGTACAAAATTGGGGTCCTTTGTCCATTTGGAATACACGTCAAGGCATGGAGAAGTCGCACTATAGAGCCAAGGCAGCCTACTTCAAGAACTCAAGGCATGGTGTGGTGTCAGTCGCAGCAATGCATTGAATGAGATGTTCGACTGGTTTTTTAGATGTTTACTAGGAAGGACTTTGAAGTCTAAAAAGGCAAAGGCATTAGAACTTGCAAAAGCGTTTAAATTGTATCAAAGAATATAAGGCATAGTGCTTGGAAAGCATCCACAGGGAGTCGAGGAGTCGAACGTTGCTTGCAAGCTAGAGTGAGGGAAGGGAGCAGATGAGTCCAACCACCAATAGAAGCTATGGTGTAATTGTATACAAATCTTGGGGGGGGTCACTCATCATATGTACCCCTATCACGTGAGTTCAACAGAAGTATATTTTTTATTTCTAAAATTTACATAAATAAATATACATAAGGGACTATTTAAAATAGTTTTGGAAAAAATTTACAGATTTGTATTGAAAAGGGGTACATTTTATAAATGAAAAAATTCATAGATAAGGGATTTAAAATATAGGCCTTAAACACACGTGATATAGAGGGTTTATACATAGTGACCCCCCTGAGATACAAATATGAAAAACATATATTGCTTATTTTAACCACAATTTGTCTACTCACTCTTTAATATCTTGCTTATTTTGACCACAATTTTCGTACTCACATGATGTTGGGAAAAGTGGGGACATGGTGAAGGAGGGGGGAGAGAAGGGAGGGGCATGGGGCAGGGCAAGCACGTTGCTTGCAAGCTAGAGTGAGAGAAGGGAGCAGATGAGTCCAACCACCAACAGAAGATATGGTGTAATTGTATACAAATCTCGGGGGGGGGTCACTCATTATATGTACCCCTATCACGTGAGTTCAACCGAAGGATATTTTTTTTTCTAAAATTTACAAAAATAAATATACATAAGGGACTATTTAAAATAGTTTTGGAAAAAATTTACAGATTTGTATAGAAAAGGGGTACATTTTATTAATAAAAAAATTTACAGATAAGGGATTTAAAATATAGGCCTTGAACACACGCGATATAGAGGGTTTATACATAGTGACCCCCTTGAGATACAAATATGAAAAACATATATTGCTTATTTTGACCACAATTTGTCTACTCTCTTTAATATCTTGCTTATTTTGACCACAATTTTCATACTCACATGACGTTGGGGAAAGTGGGGACATGGTTAGGAGGGGGGAGGGAAGGGAGGGGTGTGGGGCAGGGGAGGGGTGGAGTGGTAGCAAGGGTGGGGGGAGGAGGGGATGGGGGGTATGGGAGAGGGTGATGGGTGTGGGCGGGGCAAGTAGGGAGAGGGAAATGGGAGGGGAGGGCGACGAGGGTGGGGGGGTTCGAGGGTTTAAGGTAGGGGTAGGGGGAACAATGAAACCCTAAATGTAATTAAAAGGGATGTCAAAACATGATGGGCCCATATAAAACGTTAAAAAAAACCCTAACTCTCATTATTCAATGCCAAGAGTGAAGAACACTGCTAGACCCACTAGATGCTGCCTCCACCCTTCCTCCTCTAGCTTCACCACCTCCATGGCATCTGTGCACACGAACCTATCCAAGTCTAGTGGTGCCTCCCCCAACTCTCGTGAGCCCTCCCCCAACTCTCGTGAGCCCTCCTCCCCCAAGTCTCGTGACCCCACTCCCCAATCTCATGAGCCTTCTCCTCCTCCCAAGTCCCGTGAGCCCACTCCCCAATCTCATGAGCCCACCACTCCTGAGCCCCAAGAGCATGAGCCTTCCCCCCAACCTTCCCCTCAGCCTCAACCTCAGCCTGACCCCCAAACCTCCCCTCAACCTTCCCCTCAACCTTCCCCTCGGCCTTCCCCTCCCCATGAGATCCCTCCCCCGATCGGACAAAATGTGTTCGATAACCTCCCGGACATAGAGAGGCTTCCTAAGGGCCAATAGACTGCCAGGAAGAGAACCATCTTCCCTCTCTCAGTGATACAGCCCATCGTAGAGATGATCCCTATGCCCATGAAGAGGGTAAAGTAGATGCCGAGGAAGCCCCATCCCAAAGAAGGACAAAGCTCAAGATGTCCGCGAGAGGAGGATTTGGAGGAGGATCAACACAAACAAGAGCAGTGGAAGAAATTCAAGGTAGACAGGAGGCCATGGGATCGTGTTCGGGTACCTGTAAAGCCTCCACCAAGAGTCAGGAAGCCGTATAGAGCAAAGCTAGGAGCACGAGCCTTAAATGAGATCATGCAAATATAGAAGACCACCGACAACTTGATCCCACATGTTCCCTTCCAACGTCTGGTAGGGGAGATAACACAGGGATACAAGGACGACATGCGATTCAGCACAGGAGCTATGGGGGCACTCCAAGAGGCTGCGGAGCAAGTGAGCACCGCTTTGTTCGAGGACGCCTACTTGTGTGCCATCCATGCAAAGCGCATCACGATCATGGACAAGGACATGGCTCTGGCAAAGAGGCTACAGAGTGACCCAAGTTTGAACCCTAGATTCTCTTGCAACCCACTCTTATGACCTAGATCACCCCTTGGCCTTGAAGGCACTATCTTGTATCTAAGGCCCAAGGGCCGATCTTTTTTAATAAAATATATCGAAATTCTCTACACTATCGCATTTTTGTGTATTTTCCATTTCTATGACTACAATTTCTAATCATTTTAATGTAAGTTTTGAATTCTGTCAAATCCTGAAGGAATTTCACCATCGCACAAAAGGGAAAAGTATCCAGCACATTGCCAGGACACCAGAAAGCCAAATACTGCCACGGGGAATTTGGGCATTCTAGCAAGTCTAGAATGCCCAAATTTGCGCCATGGCTGATTTTGGGCTTTCTGGGGTCTTGGCAACATGTCAGACACTTTTTCCCTTCTATGCGATGATGAAATTCATTCAGGATTTGACACAAATGAACTTTGCTATCTAGAATTGGTGAAAATGATACTAAATTGGCTCGAAATGTATTAAATTAACACAATTAAAATGATGGAGAAAATATATCATCAATTACTTAAACAAAATACAATGGAATTCATGACGACCAATAGTCATGTATCCATTGAAATATCCATTTAAATATATGTTTATATATACAAAAGGCCTCACAGGCTATCTTTCTTCTTGGCTAGTTCGAGTACATCAAGAATAGGGGTCTTTGAATCCCCTAGTGGATTCCTAGATATAAATCTAGCTGCAACAGCACTAACATCCCCCTCTCCTACTGCCAAAGGCATAGCCGTTATTGTCAATGCCCTACCATGAATGTTAGATCCAAAGGCATTGATAGCAGCCAAGCGATGTACCAAAATGACTTTGTCGGCATTCCAAGTAATGTTGGAGTATCCGATAACGCATGACAATGCCTTGCACTTCAGTAGCTTCGAAGGACCTTGAGGAGAAAATTTGCTATGAAAGACCATGATATGCTCTGTGACTTTGCTAAGGTAATGGGCCAAAGAATGATCTCACCCAAATGTGCTGCAAACATTACCCCATCGAGATGAGAATTCATGAAGCTCAAATGCATCCTACAACAATTCAACAAACATTAGAAGACCGAAAAGACAAATTATACTGAAAGAACATCCAAATAAAAAATATTGTTCGAACTTACCACTACAGCATCATCAGCTTCTATCCCTTTCTCATTTGCAATGTTGATGGAACCAGGTGTTGTGTGATGTTCCATTTGGAAGGTGGACGCTTTCTCATGACCTGTGTTGGAGGTGGAAGCTTCTGCATGGGAGGGTTGTGCATCATATACGGACATCTCTGCATCCCTCATTGAAACTAGCATCGTCAAGAGAAAGTCTTCCATTTTCTGACCTTCGATACCTAAAACCCCAGGATCTTTAACACTTGTATCAACATCGAACCCCGATAGGACTCCAAGTGCCTCATCCTCTCGTAGTCCAAAAAGAATCTCTATGTCATGGAGGAATATGTACTCTTCTCCATCGATGATGAGGGGGGACAAGGACCATAATTCTGAGTCTGGATCAGTGGTCTTCAATGCAGATTCTTGCTCTATTGGGGGCTCTTGAAGTAGGCTCAATGCTTGGGTTGCTTCCATCTCCTCTATTGGATCATCAAGACTCTCTTCCCTATAGATGTTTGAGTCTAATCGAGCAGATCAGTAGTCCTACTAGAAGGGGTGCTAGACGATGAGGCTTCTTCCTCTAAATTTCCTTCTTGAAGAAGGAAGATGAATGTCACCTCCCATGAAAGGAATTTGGTGCCTGTATTTCCTGTGATCCTCGCGTCTAGGATGTCTTGAACTTTGACTGCCCTAAACTCTTCGTATGTAAGGTTGTCACAAAAGCGGGCCAAGCACTTTACAAACTTGGGTTCCTCTACGAACAGATACTTTATGTAATCTATGGGAACCCATCGCTTTGAAGAGTGGTCAAGTGTATAGGCAAAATTTGAGAAATTATCTTGCATGTAAAGGATGAGATCTGAGAAGTCATCCCTGGCTCGAATATATGTGCCTAGGACATCTAAAGTCCTATCAAACACTAAAAATAGCTCTTCCTTATGATCTGCAAATGTAATTCGTGAGATGAAGTCATCGAACACGGTTCTAGCTAAATCCATGGCAAATAGCAGTTGATGGAGGCTATAACTTCTAAGGATGGGAGTTTCTATGGCTCTCTAAATGTGAAAGTGAGAATGTGATGTAAAAAGGGCTCTTACCCCTTAATATATATCAAAACCCTAAAAATTAAAATTAATCATAAAATCCCCAAATTTTTTGAAAAACATTTACCATGAATTAAAAGTAGAAAACATTAAAAGAAATAACATTTTAATTTAATTGTCCATCATCTTTTGAAGCAATAACTAGGATTTGACGGACAAAAAATTAAATGTTGCACTAGTCAAACACATTGTTAGCAATCTTCAAAGTTGCAAGAGGAATGAAATTCGCACTATGCATGCACTTCTCCACACAGTGGTTGATCTTACCATCATTTAAGGTAAAGTAGAAGGACTCTGACATGCTGTCCTCCATGACCAATAGGTGTTCTCACACATCCCTTAGAGTCCATTGTGATGTGACATTCACATTCTTGACATCTCCCTCTTCAACATTAATAGACAAACTTACCCCCGTATTGTCTTCATCATTAGAGTCTAGGGGAAGCCACCGGCCATTTGTTTTCTTCGAGCGCCTATACTAAAAAGCTAAATACAACATTTGGCATGGCAAATGGTATCTAATAACCACATTGTCTTTACATGCGTGACATTGAAACACATCACCTTTTTGGTTGCCTGACCTGGTTCCCTAATTCATCCCAAGTAAATCTTCAAGAGCATTTTCATCTACACGCTTGCAGGACTACATAGTTTTTGTTCTATGCATATGTATATTCTAAAATAAAGAAGCAAAAATGTGCAAAGGCATAAACCAAGATAACCTTGCCCATTTTGACCCAAACGTAAACTTCATGGCCATGCCCACATCCTTTGCAATCTTGTCCTTGTACGATTGCAAATGTCCTCGAATCCACATTACTGCAATCCATGTCTTGAAGTTGTGGTGGTGCAATGGTTTGCAGACGGCCATACCTTGATGATGTCATTAGAGTGATGTATGTTGCATTATACCAATACACATTCTTCATTTGTGCAAGGAGGCCAACTTCTCCCTGGCATGCATTTTCTTACCTAAATCCTCATGAATTGTGGTAAACTTGCCTATGAATGATTCAACTGGTTCCCACTCCTCGAAGTCCGAAGGGAAAACATCTGCCACCATGATTAAGAGCTCTTAGAAACCAAACACAAAATTTCCAAATGGACTCATTATACCCACAGGTGAAAAAGGTAAATAGATAGAAAGGCTCACAGTGTGATGGTATCCTAGATTGATTGAATGATGGAGGAAGCCACATATATTTTCCCATGTAAACATGTTGCACTTTTGCGATCCATCCTTTCTTCCTGAACTTGAACTTCAAGATGCGCCCCTTCGACTCATGCAAGATGTCACCTCTCTTGCTCTTGGGAATCTTATGTGGACCTTTGGCCAATCCTTTCATCACTTCTAGTCATTGAAGCTGTAGGTGCAAGGGATCCACTCATCCAATGCATTTCTGGTGTTGTGGAAGACACAAGAGGTCACAACATTGCGTGATCTTGTAGCCTTGCTCGTCACCATGCTTGCAGAGGTTGCAATAGCAAGAATGGGACTCCTACACATGGCAATGTAGCTCCAACAGAGGCACAAAAGAGGGAGAAGGAGAGGGACAGAGTAGCAGCAACAAAGGCACGGGAGAGGGAGAAGGAGAGGGACAGAGCAACTCCAACAAAGGCACAAAATAGGGAGAAGAAGAGGGATAGAGCAATAGCAATAGAGGCACAAGAGGGAGAAGGAGAGGGACAGAGCAGCTCCAACAAAGGCACAGGAGAGGGAGAGGGGAGAGAGAGACAGACAGACAGACAAAGAGAGAGAGAGAGAGGAGCTACAACAAGCAAGCCAGAGCAGAAGGGAGCAAAGAAAGAGGGGGAAGAGGGAAAATGCATGGGATTTGGTTCAAATGGAGTGATTTGGTAGGCTGGACCAGAACAATGGGGGGCAAAGGCCCTAAAAAGAGGGAGGGGAGAAGAAAAATTTGCCAGAAGGGCCCTACCATCCTATTGAAGGTAGTTTTGGGCTCATGTGGGGGAGGTGCACCTGGTAGGAGGGTAAAACATGGGTTAAGAGGGGGGGGATGGTTTAGGTGGTCCCTAGTGTAAGGGGATCAACCAATAGGGGCTCTTTGTAGGCATGCCCACCCTCCACCTCAACATACCATTGCCCCACACCTTCTAGCACTCTCTAATCCCTTGAAATTAAGAAACACTAATTGGAGGCCCCTTTTGAGACCCCAATTCTCCCCTTATGCTTAATGGTATTAGTATTAGGATCTTACTCGGGGATTTCATGAAAAGCCTCTTTTTTCTATGTACTAGAGGTAGCAAAGAGGAGGTACAGGCTATGAAGAGTCTTTGTATTTGAATGGACAGATTATAATACAAAAATGTATATTTTATCACATTCTCTTCCTTGCAAGATACCATGTCAAAAGCAATACTTTTGATTGAGTCATGGTTGAAATTTTGAATGTGTTGTTAATTCAATATAAGGTAATGTCACTTTGGAATTGTAGAGTATTGAATACACCAGCTCCAAGTTTGTTGTGTAGAGAGGTGAACCTTTTAGATGCAAACTTGTCCCTTTTCCTTCATTTGTATCCAAAGTAATTACAAATTTATGACCCCCTTAACTTGTGACTGATTTTTGAAGGTCTTCTACATTGAATTTGAACTTTCGGGGAAAAATAGGGTCATAGCAGTCAAATATCATAGAACTACTCATGCTCTCAATTTTGAACTAAAAAATTTTGCAATCAAAGTTATAGCACAAAAGTTATAGCTATTTTACTATTCTCTTCATATTCCAAGCAATTTAGTTCTATTACTTGTATATATATTTTTGTAAAACTAATTTAGGAAAATATTATGAATATTCCAAGTCAAAATAATACTCTCGACCAAGTTTGGTAATTTTGCTGACCATTTTTTACATATGTAGGAGGAATTTGTCCATGGTGCAAAAGGCAAAGTTGGTTAGGACATCATGGGGTGTCCAAAAATGCACAAACCCACCACGGCACAAATTTGGCCATCTGGAGAGTCACACCATGGCGGATTTGTGCATTTTTGGATACCCCATGATGTCCTAACCAACTTTGCCTTCTATGCCATGGTCAAATTTCTCCTTTATTTGCCAAAAATGGACATTAAAATGGCCGAAGTTGTCAAACTCCTTCATCTACCTCTTCAAAATCTATATTTCTTCATAGGAAATCATGAAGTGCATTAATACTTTACAAGGTGATATAGTCGCAAACCTAAAAATTAAAATAAAAGATACATGGACATAGCCAACCTCCATGACTAAGAAAACATAGAAAATGAAAATTTTAGATTCCTCTTCAAAATATATATTTTCTCATGTAATGCATCAAATTATTTCAAGGTGATTTAGTGATATGAAATCAAATATTTCATTGACATAGCTAATCTAAAAGGTGGCTCCAAAGGCAAGATAAACAAAGAAAATGAAACTTTACAAGGTGATGTAGTGGAAGATCAAAGTCTTATGAATTAAATTAAAAATTACATTGACATAGCCAACCTACAAGGTTCCTCCAAAGTGTTAGAGTTAGCTCAAATGTCCACCTCTCATGTAACCCACCAATATTCTGTGTACCCAATGTTGTAAGGCCCCCATATGAGGAGAAGCCATGATGGGTATCAGATATTGGGAGGGATCCCCAGTTTAGACACTGGAAGGGGTCTTAGAGTAGACCAGATGGTTATGAGACGGCTTAGGAGCCAAGAGTAGATACCCGTCTGCACAAAGGGGGGGTTCGGGGGGGCGATAGCCCCCCCGATAGCAGGGGGTCCGGGGGGCGCAGGCCCCTGGTGGGGGTCTGGGGGCAAAGCCCCCAGCGGCCTTCATCTGCCCGCCGGCATGTTTTCTGAAGGGTCGGTGGTCTTCCAGGCCGACTGTCTATTAGGCCGACTACCTTTTACAGGGCCGACCATCAACCACTTACACTATATAAGTGGCCACCCCCTATCATCAGATCACCAGTTCTTCACGCTCATAGTCCTCCGTCCAGCATCTGTCTAGATCACCATCGAAGCTCTGTCTGTAGAGCGCACGGGTGGACAGCCAACCATCCGTTGTATCAGCAGTTTGGTATATCAGAATTTTTGTATTCTCTCCAGCTTTCCATCGTGTACTTGCGTTTTGTTGTTATCTTCCGCTGCGTACTATTTTCTTACATGGTATCAGAGCTCAGGCTATCTGAGTAACGACTTTATTGCAAGTTCAACGCGCTTTGTTAGCAAAGGCTACTAGGAGTGATGGCTGCACCAACCCCGTTGCGAATTCGTCCACCTGCCTTCAATGAAGGCAAGCTCGATGGGACGAATTATACTTTGTGGAAATTCAAGATCAGTGCGATCTTGGATTCATATGAGCTTCTGGATACTGTTCTGGGATTGGATCCAGAACCGGTTGGATCACCGAATCCAAACAACCCCAACGTCATAACGCCACCGAATGCAGATCTTCTTCGGGCATGGAAACGAAGGAACGCAGATGCACTCTGCGCTCTTGTTACCAGTTCAAGTGATTCTGTTTTGACTCTGATTCAGCATACAGACAAGGCAAGTGAGGCTTGGAACATACTGAAAGGTCAGTATGAAACGCGGAATCAGACCAGAATTCAAAATCTGGAGAATATGCTTGCTGCAGAGAGGTGCTCTGATGGAGAATCAGCTGAGACATTCATCACACGGATCAAGAATCTACGTGATCAGATGGCGGCGGTTGGGATTACAAAGACCAGCGAAGAGTTGGCCGGAAGGTGCATTCGGATCCTTCCACAAAAGTACGATGCGTTGGTCACGACACTCAACACGCAGGTAAGAAATCCACCCCTCACTTTTGAAGAGTTCAGCGCGATGCTTCTAGAGGAGGAGATGCGAATGAAGACCCGCGATGGCGGAAGTGATGCAGCATTCTCAACCACATCCAAAGGGAAGGGTGGAGAGAAGAAGAATGGTAAGAAGAAGAAGTTTTCAGGTAAGTGCCACTACTGCAACAAAAGCGGTCACATGATCAAGGATTGCAGAAAGAAGCAGCAGGACGAAAAGAATGGCACTACACAGTCTTCTTCGAAAGGCAAGGAATCTGCCAACACAGTTGAGACTGAGTTGGAGCTATGGGTTGCAATTGAAGAAATATGCTCCTCAACAGAAGTTTCAACAACGAATGATTCGTGGCTCCTTGATAGTGGAGCGTCCCGTCACATGACCAGAAAGAAGGACTGGTATAGCTCTTTCAAGCCTCTACAAGAGCCCATGAACGTGACGGTCGGTAATAATGCAAAATGCCCTGTGGAAGGTACAGGTACTATCTCTCTTTCCATTCAAGAGGGTGAAACTAAAGAGCTTTCTGATGTATTACTAGTTCCTCAGCTAAAGAAGAACTTGCTTTCGGTTGCTGCGATAACTGATCGCAACTTGGAGGTGCGTTTCAAGAGGACCGGAGCAGAAATCCTTAATGCAGCGGGCAAGGTGGTCGGCAAGGCAGTAAGGAAGAACAATCTCTACGAGCTGACGGCACTAACAGTCTCTTCAGGAGTGGGCATCAGTAAGGTATGGCATGAAATATTTGGTCATCTTAGTTATCCTATTCTTTTGGAAATGCAGAAAACAGGGATGGTTGCACACTTGCCTGCACTCTCAAAGGTGCAGGAACCTTGTGAAGCTTGTATGATGGGCAAGCAACAAAGGAAGGCTTTTCCACATGAGAGCGGCTATCGGGCAAAGGCTCCTCTAGAATTGGTTCATGCTGATCTCAGTGGGAAAGCTCCGACTCAAGCTTTGGGGGGATGTAACTACTATATGCTTATCGTCGACGACTACAGTAGATACATGTGGGTGTATTTTTTACAAGATAAGGCTGAAGCTCTTGGAAAATTCAAACAGTGGCAAAAGATGGTGGAAAACGAAAGCGGGCTGAAGGTAAAGAAGCTTCGCACGGATCGAGGAGGAGAGTTCCTGTCAAAAGAGTTCGACACATACTTGCACGAGAATGGCATTAAGCGCCAACTCACGACTGCACATACTCCGCAACAAAATGGTGTTGTAGAGCGTCGCAATCGTACTGCCATGGAGATGGCACGATGCATGGCACTAGGTAAAGGATTGCCTAAGTCTTTTTGGGCTGAGGCAGTCAATACAGCAGTCTACATCCTCAATCGAAGCTTCACAAAGGCCTTGACGGGCAAAACACCTTTGGAGGCTTACTCAGGTAAAAAGCCTTCCGCTTCTCATTTCAGAACATTTGGATGTGAGTGCTTTGTTCATGTTCCAGATAGCACCAGAAAGAAATTAGATCCAAAGAGCAGAAAGTGTATCTTCATGGGCTATAGCCAGGAGTCAAAGGCGTACCGGCTATATGATCCAGAGGCAAAGAAGATCGTGGTCAGTCGTGATGTGGTGTTTTGGGAACAGCCACATACAGTGGAGGAGGAGGTATGCCCTTCCACTTTATCATCAGCCGTAAAAGTAACTCACCTTGTGCCCGTATCTAAAGCAGAGTTGCAGAATGACGAGGAGTACTTCGAGGAACAGACTCCACCAACACCACAACATGCCTTGGCTCCACAAGGTAAGCCACTTCCAAAGTGGGCAAGGCAGCTCTTTGATGAGAAGAATCCGGTTCCAGACTTGGCGGAGTCATCTGCAGATGGACTTCGACGATCAAAGAGGATAGAGGAGCAGAAAAGGGCTTCTGAACACATAGTCAATATGGCCTTGATGGCTGAGATTATGAAAGTTCAAGAGCCTACGAATTTGGATGAGGCAATGGACGATCCAAATTGGAAAGCTGCCATGCAAGAGGAGTATGACAGCATCATGAAGAATCAGACTTGGGACTTGGTTGATCGTCCAGTAAAAAGGAAGATCATTGGTACCAAATGGGTATGGAAGGCCAAGTACAAATCTGATGGATCTTTGGAAAAGTACAAGGCTAGGCTTGTTACACAAGGATACTCTCAAGTTGAAGGCTTTGATTTTGAGGATTCCTTTGCTCCTACAGCAAGGATGACAACTATTCGGGTGGTACTTGCCTTGGCTGCTCATAAGCAGTGGCCGGTGTTTCAAATGGACGTGAAATCTGCGTTCTTGAATGGACATCTCAAGGAGGAGGTATATGTGTTCCAGCCACCAGGATTTGAGGTGCCCAAATTCAGAGAACAAGGTTTGCAGACTAAAGAAGGCATTGTACGGGCTGAAACAGGCCCCAAGGGCATGGTACCAACGGATTGATAGCTTTCTCATATCTATTGGTTTCTCAAAAAGTGCTTCTGATGCTAACCTGTATGTTTGTAAGCAGGATGGCAAGTATGTGGTAATAGTCCTTTACGTGGATGACTTGATCATCACAGGAGATCATGAGAAGATGCTGCAAAATTTGAGGGAGTCGTTGAGTTCCGAGTTTGAGATGACAGATTTGGGGCTCATGCACTTTTGCCTCAGCATTGAGGTTTGGCAAAAACGATTTTCATCTCTCAGCAGAGATATGCCCGCGAGATCTTGAAGGCATTCGATATGACCGAGTGTAAGGACGTGGTCTCTCCCATGGAGGTGAATGGTAAGCTCTCAGTGGAGGATGCATCACCACTTGTCGACATCAAGGAGTATAGGAAACTTGTGGGGAGTCTCATTTTTCTGTGCAACACTAGACCTGATATCAACTTTGCAGTTGGTGTACTTAGTAGGTTCTCAAATCAACCTCGAGAGAACCATTGGAAAGCAGGGATGCGTGTGCTAAAGTACGTGAAAGGTACACTGGAGTATGGCATTACCTACAGAGCAGGGAAGACCTTGGCGGGTTACTGTGACTCAGATTGGGCGGGAGATTGTGATTCTAGAAAGTCAGTTTCTGGATATTGTTTCTCACTTGGTTCAGGAGTGTTCTCTTGGATTAGCAAGAAGCAACCAACAGTGGCACTATCTTCGACGGAAGCTGAGTACAAGGCAGCATGCATTGCTGCTTGTGAAGCAGTTTGGCTAAGGAGGATCCTGCAAGACATAGGAGTTCCAATCGAAGATGCGACGGTTCTAAAATGCGACAATCAGAGTTGCATGGCCATTGCAAAGAATCCTATGATGGAGTCATAGAGCTGGAGTATTGTCCCACAGAGGACAATTGCGCAGACATCTTCACGAAGGCTCTTGGGAGTGATTTATTGTTGCGGCATCTACATCGACTCGGCATTGGTCCGAACACGTAGTTCATCTTCGGGTGAACATTGAGGGGGGGTGTTAGAGTTAGCTCAAATGTCCACCTCTCATGTAACCCACCAATATTCTGTGTACCCAATGTTGTAAGGCCCCCATATGAGGAGAAGCCATGATGGGTATCAGATATTGGGAGGGATCCCCAGTTTAGACACTGGAAGGGGTCTTAGAGTAGACCAGATGGTTATGAGACGGCTTAGGAGCCAAGAGTAGATACCCGTCTGCACAAAGGGGGGGTTCGGGGGGGCGATAGCCCCCCCGATAGCAGGGGGTCCGGGGGGCGCAGGCCCCTGGTGGGGGTCTGGGGGCAAAGCCCCCAGAGGCCTTCATCTGCCCGCCGGCATGTTTTCTGAAGGGTCGGTGGTCTTCCAGGCCGACTGTCTATTAGGCCGACTACCTTTTACAGGGCCGACCGTCAACCACTTACACTATATAAGTGGCCACCCCCTATCATCAGATCACCAGTTCTTCACGCTCATAGTCCTCCGTCCAGCATCTGTCTAGATCACCATCGAAGCTCTGTCTGTAGAGCGCACGGGTGGACAGCCAACCATCAGTTGTATCAGCAGTTTGGTATATCAGAATTTTTGTATTCTCTCCAGCTTTCCATCGTGTACTTGCGTTTTGTTGTTATCTTCCGCTGCGTACTATTTTCTTACACAAAGCGCAAGAAATTATATAGAGAATATATTGCCTAAGGGTCTTAACAGAGCTGTGCTAGAAGGCACATAAGTTGTCATATTGATCAACTGTCATTTTCTAAGTTACTTTGTAAATATTTTCTTTTCCATGTTTATCTATGTTAAAGTTGATGCATCTATAAAGACACATGGATTTCAATTAGGTAGATGAAGGAATTTAACAATGTGGGCCATTCCAATGTCCATTTTTGGCAAATGTTGAAGGAATTTAACCACGGCACTAAAGACAAAGTTGGTTGGGATGTCATGGGGTGTCCAAAAATGCAAAAACCCACCACGGTGCGAATTTGGCCATTTGGAGGGTGTCCAAATGGCCAAATTTGCACCGTGGTGGGTTTTTGCATTTTTGGACACCCCATGATGTCCCGACCAACTTTTCCTTCTCCATCGCAATCAAATTCCTCCTACATTTGACAAAAATTGACATTGAAATGGTCAAAGTTGTCAAATTTCATCATCTACCCTTTCAAAATCTATATTTCTTCGTAGAAAATCATGAAATGCATCAATCCTTTACAAGGTGATGTAGGAAAATCTCAAATTTTGGTTTTTAAACACTTTATCTAATCAATGTGGTGCTATGGTCAAATCCCTTCTACATATGTATTGGAATGGCCAAACTTGGCAAACAACATTTTATTGACTTGTAAGTTACATCAAAATGTGATATAACTTTTGTGTGCAATTGTTGATATAAAAAAAGATGCAATATTAAAAACAACAGATAATTAAAATAGACATAACAAAAGATTCACCATATGGCCATAGATAGATGAAATTGTTTTGCTTTACATAGAAGAATTCTTCTTCAATAAACTTTTGAGCTTCAAGACTTACATTAGCAACATCACAAGCTCTAGGCATCTTGCTTGCATCACCATTCCCTTCAAGTCCTGCATCACCTCCAAAACAACTTGCTCATGCATGACTTTGTGTCTTTCGAGTCCATATCATCCATGCCCACCATTCTCATATCATTCTCCATGAAGATCCTTACAGAACAACTAAGGGAACCTTAGCAAAATCAATGCACCACTATGGATAATCCAAAGTAAGAAATTACATTGAAACACTATGAAATTAACATTTTATCTCATATTCTCCTCTTTAGAGCACCTACTGAGGTTCAAGATGCTTCTTTTCTTGAAAAAAACAATCATGGATCACATATTGATCCTGCAACTATACGGTCACATGGTAACATGGGAGATCTCCACAAATGGTGCCATCAATAGTCGCAGAGTTTACAGAGACTGTGATAGGCCATGATAGAAGGTAGGTCATGTTTGAGGAGGGATGAGAAGGACCATGAATGATTACGAGGGAGGAGAAGCAAGCAGAGGACTAGGTGTGAGGATAAAGGTAGATGAATACGCATGAGTAGGAGGAGTAGAAGCAACAGGAGAAAGCGTGAGCATGAGGCAAGAGGAGCTTGCATGAGTAGGAGGAAGGAAGAGTAGGCATGAGCATGAGGGAAGATGAGAATGGATGAGCATGAGAGAGGAGGAGGAGCAGGAAAAAGCAACAGGGGGGGAGGAGGAGGATGCATGTGGGAGGAGGGAGGAGGAGGAAAAAGCAGCAGGGGGAGGAGGAGGATGCATGTGGGAGGAGGAAGGAGGAGGCATGTGGACAAAGGGAGGAGGGGGGGGGGAGGGAGGAGGGAGACAGGGGGAGGGAGGAGGAGGAGAAGGAGGAGGAGGAGGAATGGGATGTGTGGAAGAGGAGGGAGGAGGGAGACAAGGAGGAGGATGAGGGGAGGAGGAGGGAATTCAAATTCAAAATTCAAAATTCAAAAGTTTGAATCTGGAGGATGGGGGGAGGAGGGAGAGAGAGGGAATTCAAATTCGAAATTCAAAATTTTGACTTTGGGAAAAGTGGCCCCTCCTTGGTGTAAGAGGTGTAAGAGGTGGCCCCCTCCTAGGTGTAAGAGGTGGGATCAACTGGGCTTAATAACTAACCTAGGTAGGGGGGGTTAGGTCTCCCTTGGACCCCACAAGAGGACTTGCATTAGGCCTAATCCATTTCTTAACCCATTCCTTATGAGGCCCTTTTGAGACCCCAATTCTCCCCTAATGCTCGAGGCTAAACTCACCAGGAAAAACCCTCATCTTTTCCCATCATTGGCTTTTTCCAAATGTTGTGTTGTTTAGGCCATCCCAGATGGTCCACACAGACATCTAGCCATGTGGTAATCATTGAGATGAAAAGATGCACCCATCTCAAAGTATTGCCATGTTCCAAGTGATTTTCCAAAGCCCTTCTAGCATTTTTAGTTAGCCACCATGTGGCCTTTCCCCAAAGCTCCCTAGCAATGCTGCATGCCCAAAAGAAACATAGTAAAGTTGGTTTTTAAATTGTATACTATATATTATTAAAACTATACAAACTAGGATTTAAGAGTGATGTAGAAATATTTGACTTTGAGCCAATTGCGAGCTCCCTTATGCCGGCTATTTGCATCTTGCTCGAAGTCTAGCTAGTTGTGGAGCTCGCAATTTCTAGCTCATAGCAACTCGCAAAATTATGGCGTGTATGTGTGGAGAGATAGTGGTATACATAGGTTTAATATCCTTATGTTTTATACATTATTAGGTGAAACAAATTAGATATGATTATGTTGCACACGTTTTAATTTGTAGCCCTTATCGAAACCCAATCTCCATAGTACATATATACGTAGAAAAAAATAATATTTGAGGATTGAGGGTATTAGGTTAACAAATTCTCCTAGTCTATTAGAAAGTAGTAGTAAATTTAATTATAACTACTTGTGTAAGTAATGCTAGCTACTACACCAGTGTCTGTAAAATGCTGACATCCATCTCAATAGAGCATGATGTTGCGGATGATCATGGTGCAGATAGATGCATACTCAAGAGAGAGAAGAACGTGGGACAAGGCGAATTTGCCACCCTATGCCTATTTCAATAAGTAGATTACCACATTCACAATCATCCAATTATGAGGGCTTGATAGCACCACCTTTCATATTACAAAACTTGTTATGTTGAATCATACACAAATTATCAAAATTGATTATACTTGAAAACTATTAAAAGAAGACATGATATACTCATTGTTCTTTACAAATACAATAAGCTAAATAACAAGCTCATCAACAGAAGCTGAATGATTCTATAGAACAAAGACAAATTCCATTTTTAAAGGGCAAAGCCTTTGAGGACATAAATTCTATTGATTATTTAAGGACATCATGTACATCAATCTTCAATGCAATAAAGGTTTAAGGTCTCACCTTCTTTCTAAGATTATAGATGTCAGCAGATTATAAGCACATTTACACTAGAACAAATAGTGATGTCAGTTACGATAGCATTTACATGCATGAGACTTAGAATACATACTCTAACTTATATATATCCTCAACAAATAGCATGAAAAATAGACTGACAAGTGCATGCATGGAAGCATGCACGTGCGACATGCATGTGTCGTATACAAACATAATGTATGCAAGCACTTTGTATGTGTGATTGTGTTTATGAATATATGCATGGGATTTGAGTAGGACTTTGCAGTATAGTAAAGGGAGGGCAACAGATTCGGTATGCAACCACAGTCGTCAATATATGGGTCGATTTCATCTACATTCACTAACTTGTTATTTGTTTAGTAGGTGGACATACTAGCTTTGAATCATCAAGAGCAGTAGAAGGGCTCATTCCATTAATTGACAATTATTTATGACATGTTGCTTGTGCTTAAAGATTTGGTGGGAATATATGCAGGTCATAGGGTGACCAGCCACACCCTATTATGTGAGGGTTTTCTAATGTAGGATAAGGGAACGTTCTAGGAAGGATCGTGGCCATACCTACCTCCAAACATGTAGTAGATACTAGTTTTCTAGAAAGGTATTGACCCTACATGCCACCTTAGAGGGCTTCAATAGGATCCAGTGTGCTTGCTCATGCTTGCCTCCATCAAGGATCTCAAAATGTGACTTCTCCATGCTCCTCTTGCACCAAGAGTGTGACTTCTCCATGCCATTGGACTACCGAGACATCTCCCTAGCTAGTGCCGATATCCCTTGGGAATGTGTAATTAGAGTTAAGCTCTTTCCATTGCCTACCGCCTTGCAAACAGCCGTGGTGTCAGTCCATGATAGATGCCTCAAATAAGTCCCCACAATCACAAAGACTAGCTTTTGATTTCTAATGGGTTGGTCAACACTAGAATCATTGCTTTGGGCTAGGCCCAACCTAAGGCTCTTGCCTCCTACACCACGTCCAAGTTACCTATAGGAACCAAGTCTCGGTTTCTATCTAGATCACATCCAGATTATATCTAGTGACACTTGAATCAATGCTTCAGGTTGGGCCCAACCCAATGCTCTTGCCTTCTACACCACATGTTTTTCGATCTCTTGTGATAATGTGTATTGCAATATGTTTCTATTGTATACTGAAATTAGTTTTTTTGCATTTTGTTTTTGGCAACTTCAAAAGCATGGTGCGTGGCAAGATTTGGTGATATGTGATGGAGATACGAAAAGTACATGCCTCGGTTTCTTTCTTGCAGTGTAAATATTGTGGACACAAGTTCATAGGTGGTTCTACTCACATCAAGCAACATTTTCTCAGAAGAGGCAGTGACGTTGGAGTTTGCACATGCACTCTCTCTAATGATTTCTTCGACAACAAGTGCATGAAGAGCACTTAAGATGGACAGAAGCATTTGTTAAAAATAGTATACCATTCAATGTTATGAGAGATGACACTTTTCATATGCCTTGAAATCATGTGCTAGACCAGGATTGATTTGGCCAGATTATAATAAAATGCATACGGATCATCTTGATAGAGTCAAACAAACTGTGGCAGATTGCTTGAGAAAAAAGATATTGGACTTTATTCCTACATATGGGTTCACTCTTGCATTTGAAGGATGGACTAGCAAGCAAGCCAAACCCTTGATAAATGTAATGTGCATTACTCCCAAGGGAACAAACGGAGGCACAAAAGATGTGGTGAAATGTGATCGTGCATGTGGTGGGAGATATGAAAAAGGAGGAGGAACTTCTTCTAGGTATGACAAATCTTGGAAAAAAGGGATATGGGGAAAGAATGTTGTGGTCGATGCACTAGTGCATACACGTGGCATGGCTGCAGTGGTGCTTGCAGCTATGTTGGGTGGAATGCGACATATGACTGGGGATGTGGGTGCATTGGTGCTTGTGGTTGTGGTGGATGTAATGCAACATCTAACTGAGTCTTGGGTGCATTGATGCTTGTGGTTGCGGCTGTGCTTGGGGGTGTTGGTCCATTGATGGAAGGGAGGTCGAGGTAGGTCCTTTGCCTTTGTAACCTTGCCATGCATTCTTGATGTGCATGACCCTGGCATCTGCAGCAAGACACTCCCACTTTGTGTCACATGAGTCTATGTCTCGATCTATTTGATCGAGGCATAGTCAACCTTCCATCGCTAAGTGGTACAAATACTGGTCTATATAGTCTACTGTGAAAACATCTAAAAATTGATCATGCAAGGTCCTGCCTCCATGCTCTGCCATTGTCCTTACCAAATTTTGTACACCGCTTTCACCATTTTGGAAAGCTGTCTCAATGATGTCCTGATCGACATTCATTAAGAAGTGTACATTCTTGTTTTTTAGCACCTTTCTCTAAAACACTTCCTCTTCTCACCTGTGTGAGCCATCTCATATGCAGTAAGCTACAACATAGAATTTAGTGCCAGGTGCAATAAGAAACTCATTAAGCCATAACAATTAACAATGCAAGCAGTCTAAGAAATTACCTAGGTATAACCTCTCAACTCAAGCTCAAATCATGTAACAAACTATAGAAAATCAAAACACAAAAAATGACCTAGGTATAACCTTATCGTGGACTTCACCATCTAACACTAGGCTTCAACTACAACACACAACTATCAAGGGACAATTGAGTGCCAGACTAAGTGTCTAAGAGCACATCGCATGATATCTAACTTAGGCTACAACACACAACTATCCAGGGACAATTGAGTGCTAGACTAAGTGTCTAAGACAACGTCGCATGATATCTAACTTAGACTGTAACACACAACTATCAAGGGACACTTGAGTGCCAGACTAAGTGCTTGAAAACATCTCTAAACTTAGACTATAACACACAACTCTCAAGGGAGAGATCAATGCCAGAATTAGCATCTATGAAAACATCACCTAGCTTGGATTGCAACACACAACTCTCTTATGAGAGATGAGTGCCAGCCCAAGAGTTCCTACAAACAAACATTTTTATACAAACTAAGATTGCAACACACAACTCTCTTAAGAGAGATGAGTGCCAGCCTCAGGTAAAAAATAATTATTTATATTATAAGTAAAATTGCAACACACGATAAAAACAAACTGCAACACACAACTCTTGCAAGAGAGATGAGTGCCAACCTATCTACACACTTAAATACAATACAAAATAAATATTAAACAATTTAAAAAGACTGCAACACACAACTCTCCTAAGAGAGATGAGTGCCAATCTTACATAAAACAAAACAAAAGAAACATTAATTACTATAACGAAAGACTATATGGTAGGTAGGCAAGTAGGTGGCTCATGTGGCAAGGAATACATGTGGATGTATTCATATGAATACCAAGTTGCAAGCTTATACTACGTTTATTCGTACGAATGACATCATCTATTTGTACGGATATCGGTTTATTCGTACGAATAAATTAGGAAAAATCGTTAGATTCGTTTTAAATCGGAAAGATCACGATTTTTTGCATTTTTTCAAATCGAAAAAAAAAATTTGAGCGAATTAATGCAACTTAGGTACACAATGCAATGTGGCAACTTGCCATGGCTTCCATGGGATGTTACCTCTCAATGCTAGAAAACTAATAATTTGAACTTGCCTTGATATCAAATAGGAAAGCATGGTTTCAAGAGGGAGCATAAATAGGCACTTGACCTCCCACTAGAAAATATGGAGTATATAGCTATCAAATCATGCATGGTTGATCAACCATGCCAACAGTTGGAGACAATAGAGGGGCAAGTAAATATGATCATGCAATCACGGTTCGCCTGGGACTCTTTAGCAAGTGGTAGATAAACCCCCTTCCATCTCACCAACTCTAGAGATCCAATACAAACTCTAATAGCAATGCATTGCACCTAAGCTAGACAAAGCTTGGATGTTGTAAAGGAGAAGAAAATATATGCCCTTAAGGTTAAGCACTTTGTGTGACATGGAAGGACTTGAGTGTGAGGAGCATGCCCTCTTGGTTTGCTCGGCCCTTCAAAAACTTAGATTACAGAGTACCACTCACCAATTATATATACTTGAGACAAACTCTAAGAGTGGTACCTTGCAAGGGAGCTCAAAGTGGGCTGACTTATAGTGAAGGAGGATGCAAATGATCAAATCCAAGTTTTCATTCGTCTCATGATGTGCAATATGTACACTTTGATTTCTTTAAAAATCACGTGTCTTAAACAAGCCTTAGAGACCAAACTCTCTCTCTCTCTCTCTCTCTCTCTCTCTCTCTCTCTCTCTCTCTATTTCAAAGTCATCCAAATGACTGGGGAAAACGCATGGTATGCACGTATATACACATGGTTTACCAGGCAAGATATTCATATGGTCCCCCAACCAAAATCCAATTCTATCATGACCACTTCCCAACAATATCAAAAGGAGGTATTCATCATGAAACCCCAGTCACTCGAGGGCAGAGGAGTCACATGCACTAAGGATCGCCACTGGGTAGATGCAGATAGCATCAAGTATACCCAGAGAGAAACCGATCTATATGTTATGCACATTGGGGGTGGTTGAGATAGAGGAGCATTTTCTTTGTGCCTGCCCAACCTATTATGAGGTCCAGGGACGATAACACTATCTCTATCAAGATGGGAGCGGCTTCAATCCACTCTTAAGATTGATCCAGTTCCATGACCAGGTCTATATACAGGTCTCTAATTGAGAGGTGCGGACGTAGGGACTCTTAGACACTACTACGACAGATCAAAGAGCAACAAGAGGTGACTAGAACACAGGATATAGAGATTGAGCAAGCACAGCTATGCATCATTGACTTTTATGTGTTTTAGTTAGCTCTAGGAAATGTCAGAGTGGAGGAGGAGGAGCTAGCTGATATTAGGACAGTTTGGATCAGCAGAGTCAGCCGACACGGTGTCGTGGAGAGAGGGATGCAGAGACCACTCGGGATACAGAGAGCGATCACACTCTATTGAGGTCTACGGCCTATCACAACTTTCATCTAAGAAGACCGCTAGAGATAAGGGGTCACTCTCCACATAGAGCTCAATGGGTTCAGAGATCCAGGAGACCACACCTCCCACCACAGCTTAATACTATCGTAGAATCCGAGATATTTTCACAACTCACAGGCGAGCCACCATGGTGTCGGGCTTTGACTTTTGAGTCCCAGCTCCTAGTTTGCTTCAGTTTTTATTTAATCTTTTTTTAGATCTTGAGCTCATTAGATCAGCATAGCTTAGTACTCCGCAAGAGCCCTAGTCTGTCCTTTGCTCCAGCCCATTGAGGCTTGAATGAGTTTTTTTTTTGGTGTACTTTGTCAAATAGACCGGCAAGGCCTCCCCCATCTCTCTCTCTCTTTCTCTCTCTCATAGTTCTCTCTCTCTCTCTCTCTCTCTCTCTCTCTCTCTTTGAGATTGGGTTTCCATATAGACAGGCCGAGAGAGAGTCAAGCCCTTGCTTCATCAAGGCACACAAGCCCTTGCTCCGTCAAGGCATAAGCCTTCTCCTTGGGGAACTTCTTCGCTCATCTTCATCTCTTCATGTAGATCTCATTCTCATCTCTGATTTGAGATGGAAAGCTCAAGATTCCACTTCTTTGCAGCTCAAGATATCCTCTATTGAGTGATGTTGTCCATTCTAGAGAGATTTGCAAGGTTCATGTGATTCTTAAGAGAGCAAAGGAAAGAGAGAAAGGGTTTTAGCCTCCTTTAGCCTCAAAATCTGCAGACTCCGCTAGCAGCTGACAAGAGCCAAAGAGATGAGACTACTACTACTCTACAAGACAGCATACCAGTGAGTCCATTCTCTGTGACAACGTCTTCTACGGCCAGCTTCAGCCGACCAAAGCATCCAACTGCAACTCCACTTGGCCGCAATACACACGTACATTATGAGTCCCTTGTTAGTACTGAGCAGTCATTCTTCTTTTCAACACCCCGAACACAAAAGCCTTGGCAACCACGCAAAGGAAGTAGCAGCCTCCTACGCTAGTATAACAATACAAAAGAGCAGTGTCAAAGCCTAGCCCGCCGTCCAACACAATAGGTCGACGATGCCCCGGCTACATGGCATCTCCAACACCGCCATAACAGCAAACTACATAGCCAAGGCGGCTCACAATAGCCTCTTTAGCCAAAACGACAAGCAACAGCTTCAGCCTACAACACTACTCCTTCAACGGCTTTTCCCTGTAGCACAACGAGCAGCTACATCGACCTCATCACCCGGCTCCTTCACCGACCAAGAAAGGTCGCTGGATTGCGCAACTCGACAAAAGCACCGCCAATCGAATGTGTGCTAGCAAGAGGCGAAGCTTCAAACGACCAACTACTCGGACGACTAGCAGCAACTTGCAAAGAGCGCCTTCAGAAAACTCCCACGGGCCAGCACTCAACCGCCCTCATGAAGTTCCTGCGAGCTTCTTCACGACTTCAGAAAACTCCCACGCTCAAGCCAAGCTCTACTCCACTAGTCCTTGGTGCCCAGCTGCAACATAATATCTCGCCTCGACTCCAACAGAGATCAGCGGGCCGTGACTCCAGCAATGCCGCTCCTCCTAGGACTGCTCAAAGTCTTCACGGTCGACCCGACTCTCCTGGTTCATGCAATGAGCCACGACTCCATTGACCCTTTACAGCCTCCACAGCCCAAAGCACAAGCCTCACAGACGGAAGCTGCTCCGAGTCCATGCAACGCCTTCTAAAAGCTTGGCTCCAACGAGGAGCTCTCTTGCAAAGAGACTGTCCAACCTTCATAGAGGCTCCAGCTTCTCAGCCTGTGGCTTATGCCATAGGCTTTCATTGCGCCAGTAGAAATCTCCCTCGCCGCCACTGCGCCATTGACGCGACGGACGTTCATTCAATGTTTCTCTTCCAAGGATCTCTGTTCCTTGACACGTGGCATCCGGGTTTGCCAGCCACCGTTAGGTATATTTCGCCTCGGGTCAAATAAGGATAAGGTTGGTTAGGTTAAGCTACCTTGGTTAGGTTTAACCATGGTCACGTTTTGTTAAACATGAGTTAGGGTAGTTGGTTAAGATTGAGCCGCATGGCAGCCTTATCCACATGTGCCATGTCATCAGCATTCTGCCCAGTCAACATCCATATCAGCAAAGTGCCTCCTAGGGACAATTCTCTACACACGCTCACTTTTGCATTTCTGCATGTGACACACATTGCCACATCACCACTATGACACCTCATCCATTTGGACCCCCTCCTTCGACAAAGTTTGGCCTATCCTTCCAGGAGCCATATCTTTTGATCCAGAGGGAATTTGGAGGTGACCCAAAAGGAAAAATTGCTTGCTAGCTCGTGCTCTACGTACCTGTCACCTCATATTTCACATCTGAGATTTTCACAAGCCAGCATCATTGAATCCTCATCATCGGATTCATCTCCTGATCCTCTACAGCGCACCCAGCACATTAAATGAACGAACTAAAACTCATTTTGCTACATTTGATGCTTCGACGTGTAGTCAGATGTAGACTAGCACCGCCATAGAGGAGATCCAACTCCACCAAGCCAAGTCAGCCATTTCCACATTACTCGATTAGTTCCCACCAGCGTTAGTCCCTTTGGTTCTATCATTGGTGTACACATTCACATATCTGATACCCATTCAATTCTCTTGGCATTTGGCACTTCATCACTTAGTGTGACACTTGGCAATGATCTTCCTCTCAGATTCAGGATTGTTGCACCTTTGCACGCACACATGCCACCCATGTATAGCCATGCTTATTGACTATTTTTGGCATTGGTTTCCATACATATACATCAACCTTGTACAGCCTCTTAGCTACTACCGACACAAAGTTGTCATCATTCAATTACAGGCTTGATCCTTGGCACATTGCAGTTCTTCCACCATGACTTGGTTCTGACAGTTTAGCGTAAGCCCCCCTGTGGCAGCTCTTTTACAATGTCTTCATGGTGGGTAAACACTCTCGCCGGTACACGGGTAAGCCTCTTGCATAGAGCACCAAACCACCTCCATCATGGAGTTATCAGCATCACACAGTTGATGATACACCAGTCATGACTCCGAACGAGATTCCTGAGTGGGAAGAGAACCTTCTGCGACCATTTATTGCCATAGGTTATGTTCCAGTGTATGATGCCGACTCGAGCCTCATTGGCCTTGACAGATCAGATGCAAATTCTTCAGATGTTAGAATGGATCAGCCCACAATTTTTTATCATGCACACTCCTCAATAAGCCCTTGGCATGAGGCACATTCGACAGTAAGCCCTCAACACGAGGCATATTTGATGGTAAGTCCTCAGTACGAGGCAATCTCATCTACATCAACATAGTCTGATTCTAGTGATGTACAACCATCACATTCATGCATGGATCTGATTCCATCTACTGTCACATCAGATGCAGATACATAGTAGGAGTTCACCTATGATCATGCAGTTCTTTAGTAGGTAAGTCCTCAGTACAAGGCACTCACATCTTCTGTCGTATGCAGAGATTTATGTCCCAGCGCATTTCGTTGCTCGAGTGATTCCATTCCACCATCCATTACTGATGCTTTCACCTCTGATATGGAGCACATCATCTCCTTGGACACAGTTTCCACGATTTGTACAGATCAATAGATCATCTTCAGGACATTCCAGCATCGGCTCAATCATGCCGCATTGCACCATCCTTGGATCTAGTTATCACCACCACCTCTTTCGATCAACAGATCATTCCTCAGCACGAGGATACCTATGCATCAGTGCAATCCTGCCTCAGTACAGTGGATATCATCAGGTTCAGCCATAGCGCAACTTGGGGAGACTTAGTGTTTCAGCATGCACTTATGGATGTTATATACATTCCATACTTGATGCACATTAGTGGTTGTATCTAGGAGTACAAATCAGTCCCTACATGAGCATTCAGCACCTCGTATGCCTCAGGGACATCTTATGCACTTTCAGTTGTATTTCAGGCTTGTAGGCCTTTACATTGTCAGCTCCTTCTCGACAAGCCTTTGATGGATGCTACATCCCATGCCGATGGATGTTTAGCCATCCACACATCAGACGACCACCAGCTCATGACAGTTGAGCATACAGGTTTGACAGGTTGCCATACCTTGTCATTTATACGGGCCTATTCTTCAGCAGAGCAGCGTATCATACCTGCACCTTTAGCCCCAGTTTTTCAACCCTTGGATCACTATGCCCACACCGATTATGCAGTCTTCTTCGACCCTGCATCATTCGACAGAGATTATATTATTGCAGCATACCTCGCACATTGCTGTGAGTTCTTTTGGGTTGGTGACACTCTTGCATGTCACAACCTACCGGATTATTTCACCATTGCTACATCGACTAGTATCACATCTGGATGCCTTAGAGCAGCTGCACAGTCCACGACGACACATGACATGTTCATCCTTGACATGTTCATCATATGCATCCATACACTTAGTCATCTTTTGATCAACCAGTCTTTGATCCAGGTGGACTTGACTTTCTACATATTTCCTTCCTCTTCCTTTCGACCTATCTTCTGGGTTTTATTCCCAAAGGTAAAGGATGACCCACAACTTAAGAGGAGGAAATCCATGATTATGTATAGGATCATAAGTTGTATGCATTGTACATGCTTCCTCTACGTAGTCACTATGCTCACATATGCACATACTACCTCTGATTTCTTTTCAGTTTTCTTTTCAATTTTGGATGCTAGCATACACACCAAACGAAATCTACAAAAAGGTCTTGTACATGCACCCTCTACTTACCCAGTGCAATTTAGGAGGGGGTGTTAAAGATAGTGTAAATTGCACTATCCACATAGGGCCTAGGGGCAAACCCTAACTCTAACCCTAAGGGGTTCACATGTATATCTTCATGTTCATTGTTAATACACTTAGTGTACAGGTAGCTATATCGTGTACACTCCTCTCTCTCTCCCTCTCACTTATGCTATCAAGACCAAGACACTGAACACTTGATAGAGGACAGATGAGAAGTCACACTAGCTGACATTTGATCTATCTTTAGACCTTGGACTTGGCCAAAAGGGTTGTCAGGCATAGAGGAGCTGCCAGGAGGGCACTACGAGCTACTTCTCAAAACAATATACAATGATCTATCATGGGCTTCTTGCCTACATAGCCTAGCCTACCACCAGGCATACCATGATGTTTCATGCCATGTGTGTGATGTATTGTCATATATGGTATCAGATTGATTACATTTATTATGATGATGATGAGTATGGTGATATGTATGATGATGGCATTGACTATATCTACATAGTTTTCTAGCATGGGTTAGGATGCTCACTTAGTAGCTCCACCCTTTCAACTCATTGTATTAGGTTTTCTATCAGTCTCATAGACCCATCGGTCTTTAGTAGACTTTAATAATCTCTCTCTCTCTCTCTCTCTCTCTCTCTCTCTCTCTCTCTCTCTCTCTCTCTCTCTCTCTCGCTCTCTCTCTCTCTCTCTCTCTCTCTCTCTCTCTCACTCTAGCATTAGTGTTAGTTGGCCCTCAGCCAGTCTGTCATCATCAACCCATCATCTCCATGTCACCCAAGGCTGGACTGAACCCGAGGACCAGTTTAGCTTCAGCCTTGGGATATGGCCAACTCTTTCCTCAAAAACCCCCCCAACACTGACAGCAACCTCAACCAAGGTACAATATGCGACAATGACAGCCATGATGCCCTCTCCATTTGCACACAACTACCAACAAGTAGGTTTAAAGTGACCCATCATCGGGCAACATGAACATATTTATTATTTGCAACAAACTGTCAGTGAGTTAAGGCTAGAGCTGGGAGAAGCAAAGGCTTGATTTCAGGCTCTAGAAGGGCATGGAAAACATGCAGTGATTGATGAAGTCGTGAAGTCTTGCAAGGCTTTCCCCCCTACCTTGGGTTAGTCTCCACAGTCAAGGATTTAGTCCATGACGAAATATGGACGGCCAAAAAATAGGTCATTGTAACGCACTATTCAAAATTTTTTGACGTGTAAAGTCCAATTTGAGAAATGGACTAAAAAATAGTCCAAAATTTTTGAATATACTAGTAATGTTGTTTTTTGAACTAGATTTGACAACTCAAAACAAAAGATTTGGTGATTACATACTAAGAACATCAATGCATAACCAAATAATCTCTTACAAAGGTGGTCTACATAAACATCTTCATAACTTCTTATGAGTTGAGCTACTATCATCTAAGAACATCAATAGATGACCAATTCTCTTAAAAAGGTGGTGTAAATAAACACCTTTATGTATAAGTGGTGTGCACACCTTTATGACCATTTCTTTTAGAAAGGTGGTGTACATGTTTGAACCCCTTAGAAAGGTAATCTATAAAAACCCCTTAGAAAGGTAGTGTACATATTAAATCCTTTTATGTGTAAGTGGTGTACATATACACCTCACTTGGTATTAAAAAACACCCTTAACTATAAAAATACATTGACATAAAGTTTAAAATACACCATTAAGTATAAAATGGACCTCATAAACAATCTTTATACACAATAATGAGAGTAAAGAAATAAAAAAAGTAGTTAACTTTTTATTAGATATTCGCTTTACATAGAAGTCCAAAACTTGAGAAGTTCAAAACTTGTGATTACAAAGCCGTCAGCCATCATGTTCCTCAATGCCAGGCCCTTGACTACTAGGGTCTTGACCAATAGGCTGCTCTAAGATAGTACCAATGTCCTCAATGCACCCTTGACTACCAAGGTCCTGACTAATAGGCTGCTCTAAGAGTGGAGTCTCAGTAGCAAGGTCCTTAGTAGTTTGCTCTTCAGTTCCAAGCACCTAACTAGTAGGCTGCTTTGGAATCTATAAGGTCATGGTTGAAGAACCATCTATGTCTCCTAGTAACTCCTCCTAGTCATGCTTTGCCTTCGTCCATACCTTCTTTGGGTAAGGCTTCCTTATTTGATCCACTTGCATGTCCTGAATTCACCCAAGATCAAGGGTGCCTTCCTCACTTTTAATTTCAAGGGAAGTGCTTCCACCTCTGTAGCCTTACCTTTTCCTACGACGTGCTGTACTACTACTTCTTGCTGCCACAGGCCTTCTCGTATGATGAGTGGAACCTCCTTGACTCTAGTTGACAATTGATCACCCTTATTCTTTGTGTGGATTTCTTCTTGGTGTAAGTCATTGGATTCAGTGCTTTCATCCTCATCATCACCTGAGCTAAAATCATCACCCTCAGACTCACTACCCTCGTCTTCGACATTTTCCTCACTACCCTCTTCTTTGACATTTTCCTCTTCAAAGAAGGTAGTGCAACTATAATATGTGTCAAAAAACTCAATCTGATGGGGGGTATCAATGACATTTACATTTCTACCTTGGCGTAGCAATTTCTCAGCAGCAAGACCCATTGGATACAATGCTACTTCCCACCCATCATTTAGTAGATTCTTTGTCATCTCTAGTATCACATCAGGATGCATCAGCTCTTTGTAATCCACCATTGCTACATCAAGCTTAACCTTATTGTCCTCAAAGTAATGAAGCTTGAGAGCCCTTAAAGGAAATTTGATTAGATTGCCACCACCCCTAGATAAGAAGCACATCAAGAAAGGCTGCAAGACTTGAATGGCAGTGTCTCAAGCTCAAACTCTCCTAGCCTATTGGCCACCCAACAATTTTTCAAAAAAAATAAATTACAAAACAATCTATTACAAATTTCTCTCTCAACCTCAAAACCACTCGAACCTCCCTACCTATTGCGTACGCAACAACTTCAAAATAAAATTTGATGATAAATCTCTCCAAAAACTCTTCTCACGACACTTTATTAATATGAGAAATCCATTTATAATATTTTTACTCCATAATATAATAAATTTTTATCAACTAATGTTAAACTATAGTTTTGCTAAAAATATATATTGTTAATCTATAAATTAATATAAATATTATATAATTATTATATAAATACATTAATTTAAAAAATATAACAATGAAAATATGTGCTTTATATAATACTTATTCTTCAATAGTGAATGTATTTATAAGGTAGTTCTGAATATGAAAAATCTCTACAATATTCTTTCTGCTATTAACTAGATATTAAATTTTAGTTTTAAAAAAAATATACATTATTAACTTAAAAACTAATATAAATATAATGTAATTATTGTATAAATTTAAATAAAAATATGTATATTATTAATATTATACAATAATAACATTTAAAATTATGTATATTATATAGTAATAACCTTTAAATTTTAGAAAGTAGTCAATCAAAGAATTGAATTAATTTAAAAAATAAGGAAATATTAAATTTTGCACAAGTGATTTTAGCATGTATGCTTTTCTTCGATGTGTATAATACTTGTTAGTCGAAGAATGAAGAATTAGATAATGCATTTGTAAGGTAGGTATTTAAAACCATAGAATCTGAAAGAGGTTTAGCATACTTGCTTATCTTTGTTACAGTATGTAATACTTTGCAGAAGCCTTAAACTTTGTTTAAGGCTTTGCACAAAACTACAGTATCATTGAATCCATATCATTTTTCTACTTTAACAACTACCAGATATCCATGATATGGAATACATATTTCTTTTGAATATTTCTTATCACATACTTTTGATACACCATGTAGCATGAATGTAAGAAAATATGAATCGGTGTGCTTTTAGCCTATGTGCTTGTCCCTAATCAGTAGGATACTTTAACTAGGTAGACTTATAATTACTTAAAGTAAAGCCTTTGCAAAGGATCACACCTAGTACTGGATATAAACAAGACACTTTGAAAATCATATAATATATAGTCTATATATATCTAAACTAAATACTTTAGAATGCATATTTTATATAGTCTATATACCTTAAATCTTACACCCTAAATCTTAAATTGTAAAGTTCCCTAAATCTTAGGTTATACAATCTAAGCTCTTAAACTTATATAACAGTTCTAATCCCTGAACCCTGAACCCTAAACCTTAAACCCTAAACCTATAGCTTAAATTCTAAAACCTAATTTTCAGATCCTAAACCCTAGATTCTAGACTCTAAGCTCATGATCTTATATACTAAACCCTAAACCCTAAAACCTAAACCCTAAATCCTAAACCTTAAAACAATAATCATAAACCCTAAACCCTAAATGCTAAATCCTAAACTCTTAATCATAAACCCTTGCATATATCCAACCTGAGGACCCCAACCTATTGCTTGAGCAACAAGTTGGGGGATATATCCAACCTGTTAGGTTGACCCCAACCTGTACCCCCCAACCCGTTGCTTGAGCAATAGGTTGGGGGGTATATCCAACCTATTGCACAAATCAAGAAAATTCTTGATTTGTGCAATAGGTTGAGCAATAGGTTGGGGGGTATATCCAACCTATTGCACAAATCAAGAAAATTCTTGATTTGTGCAACAGATTGGATATACCTCCTAACCTATTGCTTGAGCAATAGGTTGGGAGATATATCCAACCTATTGCACAAATCAAAAAAATTCATTAAATTTTGGTTGTATTTTAGGGTTAGGGTTTAGGGTTTAGGATTTAGGATTTAGGATTTAGGGTTTAGGATTTAGAGTTTTGGGTTTAGGGTTTAGGATTTAGGATTTAATGTTTAGGAGTTTAGGATTTAGGGTTTAGGGTTTAGGGATTAAACGTTTAAAGTTTCGGATTTACGGTGGTTAAGATGTTTTGGTATTAATTGTTTAAAGTTTAAAGTAATAATAAGCTCAATGATTATTTATTGTGTTTTTTTTAAGTTGCTAATCTATTTTTGTACATAAAACAGGTATTCACCCTAACAGAGGGTATGGATGTGGTGTTATATAAGAAGAATGAAGTGGTGGCTTTTGGACGAATTCATAGTCTTGATCCTATGAATGTGTGTCATTTCCAACATTGTGGTAAGAGAAGATGTGTAGTGATAATCACCAACGTTGTAAATCCTGAAGTACATTTAAAATATCCACATGGAGACTTTGAAACATTGGGAGATATCTTACAATGTGACATATTTGATATGCAAGCACACAAAACACTCTGGGACCAAGACGAAATTGTTCCAAAGACGTACTTTCAAGATATCAAGAAAACTTATTTTGAGGGGGAAAAAGTAGAGATGTTATCTTGCTCCTGAGAAGTTTTAGCAATTGGCAAGTTTAAGGGCTATGCTCAAAGTTTTCTCTATATAGTGGAGATAATTAAGTTGACTAGTGCAGGTGTCATTCAAAATGCAATGGATAGTACTTCACATCTAGACGTCCATAATACTATGTCTCATCTACAAGTTCATAGTACTTGTAAATGGGGGTTAGCTTTCTTGAAATCAAGTTTGCCCAAGACAGTTTCCTTCAATGTCATGGAAGCCACAACAAAATATTATCAAAAGAAAAGGACTATAACACAAATGGGATCCAAATTGATAAGAAGCTATAGTAGTGATCAAGAGTATCAAAGTGGCATGCTCACACGTATTGAGGATATTATAGTAATAGATGTTAATGTAGAAAAGGTTTCTTGTGTTGCAAGTGACTCAAATATACTCATTAGTATAGAAGACTTGTCTTGTGTTGCAAGTGACTCAAATAGGCTCACTGGTATAAAAGACTTGTCCTGTGTTGTAAGTGACTCGAACAGGCTCACTGGTATAGAAGACTTGTCATGTCTTGCAAGTGACTCAAACATGCTTACTGATATAGAAGACTTGTCTTGTGTTGAGAATAATAAGATGGAACCACAAAGAAAAATACATGCAAAGATTGATGGAATAAGTGATGCAATAGCACTTAGAATTGATGATATTAGTGATAATGATCATGATGTTACCACTCGAATGCAGGGCAAAGGGGGGAGCCAATCTAAGACTTGTCATCTTGTTCCTAATATTGTTGCTAGCATGCCAAAGAATATAGATGGGAGAATCTTGAGTTACGAAGGAGAAAGAGTTCAACCACAAAATTCAAGAGGCATTGGCAACAAATTGACATCAATGAACATGTCTACCAGATTGCCATTTCCAAGATATTATAAGGCATCAAATAATTCTCAAGCCCACACAGCATTTGATTATAGAGATTAGGATTCAAGGGAAATGGATTCAAGGTTTGATGGTCTTACAACTGGAAAATGCAAGACACTATTTACAAAAAGAAAGTATGTGAGTGTGAAGAGGCAAAGAATCATGGCATCAATTCCAGAACCAAAGAGACAAGTAATGTTATTCGAGGAGAATATGGAAAGGATGCTTATGCGAGTCTGTTGCAAGAGACTTTGCATAAGAAAAGTTGGGAAAGATGATTGTGCAGCCATACGCCTTGGTATTTGGAGTAAGACAGTGCCTAATAGACATAATTATCTTCTTCAAGAGTTTTCATGCTTTCTTCATCAAGGCACTAATCAAGATTTGAGCACAAGACACTAGGTTTGGTTAATGGGAGACCCATTTGCAATCGAGTATATCAATGGTTAACTGGGCTATCACATGGCACATACTAGACTAGGGAGGTAGCAAGCTAAGGGTATCCACTTCCAGACCACTTGCGAGTGAGTGTGACATCCCCTCGAGTGAAAATACAAAGGTTTTGCTTCGGTGTGAAATACCTCGATCGAGGTATTGTCTCCAATGAAATTCACACACGAGGACAACCGAGCCAAGCCAATACCTCGATCGAGGTCCTAGACTTCCTTTCACCGAACTAAGCCTATACCTCAATCGAGGTATCGTGGCAAGTCCACATATCTCGATCGAGGTATCGTGGATAGATGACATCGGTCGTGTCCAATACCACGATCGAGGTATTTGGCATCCGACATGGCAGATGACATACGTCGATCATGGTATGCTAGATCGATGACTTGGCCGCATGTCAAATACCACGATCGAGGTATCTGGCATCCGACATGTACTGTGTTGGCAGCTGACATACCTCGATCGAAGTATCGTGGCACAGCTGCCATAACTCGATCGAGGTATTGTGGTGGGTCTATACCTCGATCGAGGTATGCTGGACCGATGTGTATGTGGCATGTCAAATACCACGATCGAGGTATGTGGCATCTGACATCTACTGTGCTAGTAGCTGAGATACCTCGATCCAGGTATCGTGGCATGTCTATACCTCAATCGAGGTATCATGAAGCGATGTGTATGTGGCATGTGAAATACCATGATTGAGGTATATGGCATCGCAAGTCGTACGCTGCACCAATGATGTATATTGTATGTCCAATACCACGATCGAGGTACGTGGCATCCCAATACCTCGATCATGGTATCGAAACCCTTAATTTTCATATATAAAGAGAGGGACCCCCTCATTCTTCAAACCTCGATCGAGCTCCTCCTCATCGAAATTGACGGAATTGTGGGAGCGACGGACAAGGACCGACAGACAACGACAGAGCGACGGAGATGGATGGCGGAGCGGGAGACTGCAAGTAAGGTTTTTTTAATGTAGCATTTTTTTAAAGCAAAAATTTATTTAACTTAGTTTATAGGAATGTAATTTAATTATAAAATATTTTGAAATTTTAAATACATTTTAAACTTTTTTTTAATTATTTTTTTAATTACATAAGTTTTTATTTAAAATGTAAAAATGTATATATTTTATTTTTTTAAATCATCTATTTTTAAAAAAAGAGATTAAAGTAGCTTTTATGTTATTTTTTAAATTAGTGCTTTCTTTATTTAAATAAAAAAACGTTTAAATTTTATTTTTAAAAATCATCTTTAAGAAAAAAAGAAAATAAGAGTTTAAAGTAGCTTTTATATTATTTAAGTTAGTGAAGTTTTTATTTAAATGTAAAAAACATATACATTTTGTTTTTTAAAATCATCTATTTAAAAAAAAAGAGATTAAAGTAGTTTTAATGTTAGCTTTTTTTATTTAAATAAAAAAACGTTTAAATTTTATTTTTAAAAGTCATCTTTAAGAAAAAAAGAAAATAAGAGTTTAAGGTAGCTTTTATATTATTTAAGTTAGTGAAGTTTTTATTTAAATGTAAAAAACGTATATGTTTTATTTTTTAAAATCATCTATTTAAAAAAAAAGAGATTAAAGTAGTTTTTATGTTAGCTTTTTTATTTAAATAAAAAAACGTTTAAATTTTATTTTTAAAAATCATCTTTAAGAAAAAAAGAAAATAAGAGTTTAAGGTAGCTTTTATATTATTTAAGTTAGTGAAGTTTTTATTTAAATGTAAAAAACGTATATATTTTGTTTTTTAAAATCGTCTATTTAAAAAAAAAGAGATTAAAGTAGTTTTTACATTAGCTTTTTCTATTTAAATTAAAAAACGTTTAAATTTTATTTTTTAAAATCATCTTTAAGAAAAAAAGAAAATAAGAGTTTAAGGTAGCTTTTATATTGTTTAAGTTAGTTAAGTTTTTATTTAAATGTAAAAAACGTATATATTTTGTTTTTTTAAATCATCTATTAAAAAAAAAAGAGAGTAAAGTAGTTTGTATGTTAGCTTTTAGATTAGTGAAGTTTTGAATTAAATATAATTTAAACGTTTAAATTTTGTTTTTAGAAATCATCTTTTAAAAAAAAGAAAATAAGACTTTAAAGTAGCTTTTATATTATTTTTCAAGTTAGTGAAGTTTTTATTTAAATGTCAAAACGTATATATTTTGTTTTTTTTTAATCATCAAGGAGTACGTGACTAAGTATAATCAATCAAACAAATAGGATGATTTGAACAACACATTCGCCTACACATCATTTTCAAATCATATGGTGCGAGAGGATGATGCAAGGAGAGGGTAGATCATGTGGCTAGCAATCCCTTTAGGTGGCACGTGAAACTATAGAAATAGGGAACTAGGGAAGGTTGTATCTATGTATGGATATAGTTACATAGACAAATACAAAGACTTATGTGATTCCATGAAACCTTGTCATGAGCTTTTGCAAAAATTCAATCAAAATTGGCTAGCTATAAGTTTTCATTACGCAAATAGATTATTAAGTCCCATTGAATAGAATATTAATTTTCATTATCCAAATAGAATATTAATTTCCATGTGTTTTTTTGTGCATGTGCCAGCCAGCATGCAAGTTCTGGCACCACTGTTCATATGCAGATAGCGATTTTGAGAGCTGAATTGAGGGCACTGCAGGATGCTAGGGCACCCCCTCACTTGGTTGCAAGTCTAGATTCAGTCATTGATGCTCTAGGTCGATTAGACACAATTGAGGACGTTTTGGATATCTTTCAAGCACAGGCTGAGACAGAGATTGGTGGTCATGGCTTGGATTGGAGAGCCCCATTGTTTGAGCATGAGTCACCTCACAGGCAGGCCTTAGAGGATATGTTTTGGGATGGTCACACTAAGGCGATCAGGGCAGCCCTTTTATATTTTACGTTGTAGGCACCCCGTTATAGTAGCACACATTTATTCGATATATCTCGCTACGAATGGTGGTCGATTGCCTCACAACCGTCAGATAGCCAGGTCATTTGCCATGCAGCTATACACCTATGCTTGGTCATCGGGTAGACTACCTTAGTACCCGTCCAGGATCAGGAGCGGGACATGGTAGGATGGGGCGTCAGGAGTGTTAGACTGCAGGTGTTCGCGGCATCGACACGAGGCACTAAAGCTACACACTATCCCTACACTGGTATTGCGAGCTGTTGGAGGATGGATTAGGGGGGATGTTCATTTAGTGGCCTCATCCTTGCACAACATGGTCTCTGCCCTATCGAGATCACTTTCGATTCCAGCTCCCCCACCTCCCACATCTATGGAGCCTCCCACATCTACACCACCTCCCACATCTACATCGCCTCAGCATGAGTTGGAGACTTGAGACGCACGGATTGCAGCAGCACGGATTGCAGAGTTGGAGGCATTGTTGGCTGAGTCTAGGGTCGAGGTTAGTTTTTCTGATTATTTTAGTTTATTTTTTTGTTGCGTGTTTTGAACTGAAGTTTTTTGGTTCATTCTCACCATGTACGTGACATGTTTGCTTGGCAGGCACATATATTGCGACAGGATATGGAGTCTCGTGTACGATAGTTGGAGGCAGATTTGGAGGAGCAAAGGATTTAGACACGCATAGCCTACCATCGAGCAGAGCACTATATTTTGCAGTTGAGACATATTAGTCGTGATCCATCTCGCCATAGGATCGACCCCAGTGTGGCCCTGTACCCTGCTCCTCTTGTAGATGTGCCGACTAGGATACCCATAGACGCACCAGTCATAGCCAAGCTTTCTACTGCCACTTGCGTCCTTTGCCATGAGGATTTTGATGCCGTAGGGTGGTTTGGACTAGGGTGCAGCCACATCGCACATCTCCATTGCATGACCCACCACATGGTGGCACGATCAGTGTGCCCTGTATGCTTTGTTGACATTGATGTGGCCACATACAGAGGACTAGGCATGGATGATCTGTATCCTGGTCATCGTCAGGCCATTTATCCATTTGCCCACATGGTCTTGAAAGGAGGAGGCACAGAGAGCTTTGCTGTAGTAGGAGGGTGCTGATACTTCAGTGGTTACATCATGTGTTCCGCGACGCTTCTCATATGGTGATTTCATGCCAGGTGACGAGGCATGAGCAGAGGAGGCACGTCGTATTGAGCGAGAGGCAGAGCTTCAGTTATCATTGCAGCAGTGGGTGGAGCTGCAACTTAGGAGGGGCTGAGACCAGTGTCTTCTACATGTAGAGACGATTACTCACGCTGGATTTGAGGCACGAGTATTTGTAGATGCATGACTTTGGTAGTTGAGGCATGCATACATAGAGGAGGCAAGAGAGGTAGAGATGGTAGTGGTGACTCGTGCAGCATACCCTCCTCTTCATCAGGATGAGGCTAGCCCATCTAGTCCAAGAGATGAGGCTGGCCCATCTGATCCGGCTTTGCCTGAGGGCACACAGCGGACGGTTGGGCAGCAGGTCATACAGGAGCCACGTCAGAGAATGACTAGAGGAACATATGTGGAGTTATCAGATTCTGATTCAGGATGATTGTTTAGGCTTCACACATATCTTGTTTAGGGATGCACTTCTGCACGATGATGATGATGATGATGTACACATTCAATTTGGTACTTTCATGATATTGTTCTTACTTTTATGATGTATGAGCATTTTGGTGCTTTCATGATGTTCTTCTTACTTTGTTTATCTCAGTTTATAGTTTGTTCAAATCTAACATAAACATTTAAAATTAGGAGTATCATTTTGAATTTCACATATCTCAAATCAGACATCTAATACATAAGGTATTTAAAAAATAATGCCGTGTGAAGTAATTGTAAACATTAAGCATTGAAAAGGTGTTCAAGTATAAGGTCTCTCTCTCTCTCTCTCTCTCTCTCTCTCTCTCTCTCTCTCTTGCTATGAACTTTATCATTTTGAATATCATGTTGACTTTCGTATATATCAATGCTTGCAATTATTACACTAATATTGTCACTAATTTTTGTAAATTCTAGATTAAGATAAAAATGTCAATGTTTAGCATGGAATGGTGCTCATTGGAATGGTACGTGTGCCATTTTTCATGCGTAGTCACTAGTAGGGATTGTAAAAATGTACGCATTATACCTTCCACGTGGCACATACCAAATCGAACCAATCTTGCATGGATGTAGGTCTAGGTTAGCCTAAGAGCCGTGCAAAGTTTCATCCCCAATAGATAAGCCCATATGCATATTTGGTTAGTACGTGCACCATTTTTCATACGCAGTCACTAGTAGGGATTGTAAAAATGTATGCATTATACCTTCCACGTGGCACATACCAAATTAGTTGGAGACCCAATCTTGCGTGGATGTAGGTCTAGGGTAGCCTAAGAGCCGTGCAAAGTTTCACCCCCAATAGATAACCCCACATGCATATTTGGTTAGTACGTGTGCCATTTTTCATACGTAGTCACTAGTCGGGATTGTAAAAATGTACGCATTATACCTTCCATGTGGCACATACCAAATCAGTTCGAGACCCAATTTTGCATGGATGTAGGTCTAGGATATCCTAAGAGCCGTGCGAAGTTTCATCCCCAACAGATAAGTCCACATGTGTATTTGATTAGTACGTGCACCATTTTTCATACGTAGTCACTAGTAGGGATTGTAAAAATGTATGCATTATACCTTCCACGTGGCACATACCAAATCAGTTAGAGATCAAATCTTGCATGGATGTAGGTTTAGGGTAGCCTAAGAGCCACGCAAAGTTTCATCCCCAACAGATAAGTCCACATGCATATTTGGTTAGTACATGCGCCATTTTGCATACATAGTCACTAGTAGGGATTGTAAAAATGTATGTATTATACCTTCCACGTGGCACATACCAAATCACTTGGAGACCAAATCTTGCATGGATGTAGGTCCAGGGTAGCCTAAGAGTGGTGCAAAGTTTCATCCCCAACAGATAAGTCCACATGCATATTTGGTTAGTACGTGCGTCATTTTTCATACATAGTCACTAGAGGGATTGTAAAAATGTACGCATTATACCTTCCACGTGGCACATACCAAATTAATTGGAGACCAAATCTTGCATGGATGTAGGTCTAGGGTAGCCTGAGAGCCACGCAAAGTTTCATCCCTAACAGATAAGTCCACCTGCGTATTTGGTTAGTATGTGCACCATTTTTCATACGTAGTCACTAGTAGGGATTGTAAAAATGTATGCATTATACCTTCCACATGGCACATACCAAATCAGTTGGAGACCCAATCTTGTGTGGATGTAGGTCTAGGGTAGCCTGAGAGCCGTGCAAAGTTTCATCCCCAATAGATAAGTCCACATGCGTATTTGGTTATTATGTGCGCCATTTTTCATACGTAGTCACTAGTAGGGATTGTAAAAATGTACGCATTATACCTTCCACGTGGCACACACCAAATCAATTGGAGACCCAATCTTGCGTCGATGTAGGTCTAGGGTAGCCTGAGAGCCATGCAAAGTTTCATCCCCAACAGATAAGTCCACATCCATATTTCATTAGTAGGTGCACCATTTTTCATGCGGTCACTAGTAGGGATTGTAAAAATGTATGCATTATACCTTCCACATGGCACATACCAAATCAGTTGGAGACCCAATCTTGTGTGGATGTAGTTCTAGTGTAGCCTAAGAGTCGTGCAAAGTTTCATCCCAAACAGATAAGTCCACATGCCTATTTGGTTAGTACGTGCACTATTTTTCATACATAGTCACTAGTAGGGATTGTAAAAATGTACGCATTATAGCTTGAACATGGCACATACCAAATTAGTTAGAGACCAAATCTTGCATGGGTGTACATCTAGGGTAGCCTAAGAGCCGTGCAAAGTTTTATCCCCAACATATAAGTCCACATGCGTATTTGGTTAGTACGTGCGCCATTTTTCATACGTAGTCATTAGTAGGGATTGTAAAAATGTATGCATTATACCTTCCACGTGGCACATACCAAATCAATTGGAGACCCAATCTTGCATGGATGTAGGTCTAGGGTAGCCTGAGAGCCGTGCAAAGTTTCATCCCCAACAAATAACTCCACATGCGTATTTGGTTAGTACGTGTGCCATTTTTCATACATAGTCACTAGTAGGGATTGTAAAAATGTACGCATTATACCTTCCACGTGGCATATACCAAATCAGTTGGAGACCCAATCTCGCATCAATGTAGGTCTAGGGTAGCCTGAGAGCCGCGCAAAGTTTCATCTGCAACAGATAAGTCCACATGCATATTTCGTTAGTAGGTGCACCATTTTTCATGTGTAGTCACTAGTAGGGATTGTAAAAATGTACGCATTATACCTTCCACATGGCACATACCAAATCAGTTAGAGACCAAATCTTGCATGGATGTAGGTCTAGGGTAGCCTGAGAGCCGTGCAAAGTTTCATCCCCAACAGATAAGTCCACATGCGTATTTGGTTAGTACGTGTGCCATTTTTCATATGTAGTCACTAGTAGGGATTGTAAAAATGTACGCATTATACCTTCCATGTGGCACATACCAAATCTTGCATGGATGTAGGTCTTGTGTAGCCTAAGAGCCATGTAAAGTTTCATCCCCAACAGATAAGTCCACATGCGTATTTGGTTAGTACGTGCGCCACTTTTCATACGTAGTCACTAGTAGGGATTGTAAAAATGTACGCATTATACCTTCCACGTGGCACATACCAAATCAGTTAGAGACCAAATCTTGCATGGATGTAGGTCTAGGGTAGCCTAAGAGCCGTGCAAAGTTTCATCCCCAACAGATAAGTCCACATTTGCACTTGGTTAGTACATGCACGAATTTTCTTAGTCATATTTTTAAAATGTCCTAAAGCACAAAACACAATTACAACATTACTACTAATAAATAATTTTTTATTTTACAAAAAAAACAAATCCCATTGAGAAGACAACGGACATCATGTATAAAATAGAATCTAATACAATGATGTGTATAAACGTGTACAAAACCATCATAGTGAAATACAAAATATGAGTCCATGAAAATTACAATGGTACGGTCACACAGTGAGCCTATACATATCGAATACAAAAATATGTAATCAACTAGTGATACCGAATAAAAATCTATGTGATCAACTGATGATCCCAAAACTATGATATGTAATGTGCTACACGTCAGGATCGGCTCTCATGCCAATAGTTGCATGTATGCTCTCATGATCCTCCACTGCAAGGCGCCATCATGGAGTGGACATCGCCTGCGAGTGCGAACACGACTCAAAGTAATCTTGATCGCAACAATAAGATGAGAATACATGTATGCCTCCTGATCCACTATGTACTCCTAGAACTCAATATAGCAACCACGCCTCTATATCTGCTGAAAATAGTGGCCACTTATGATCATGCTATGAGCATTGAATTGCATCCCATGCCCATCCACTGTATCCTCATTCAGCACACTCTTCACCATAGAGCATCGCAACAAGTAATAATCCACACCCTCCTCATTGCCCTCCGAAGCAATGACTGCGAAGATATCACCAATACACAACATATTTGTAAGCTGGTCATAATCTCTAAAGGAACTGAATCCTGCATCCTGACCATCATGTACCTCCTTCCAAGGCTGGAAGGGAGAAAGCACTCGCTGTGCCCATGGATCAGCCCATGGTATCATGGAGCACCCTCCCCAATCATCATCAATGCATGCAGAGCAAAAACATGCAAACCATTGAGAAAAGATCGCGGGGTGAGACTCACCTATGCTCCTAATAGAATGGAAATCAAGAGTTCCAGACACTGAACGACAATCAAAAGGCCTAGACCGATCAAGACTCCCAATGTCCATGCACCAAAAATACCGGCTCACCAGCCTATCATCACGCGACTAAAATGAGGAGATAGCACTAGTGGATAAGTGCTAGCTACACCACCACACCACATCATGTGCATCCTTGAAGCGATCGGCATTGTGACGCAACTAGTATCGATGCAAAGCATGCTTCACGCAAGCACCTGCACCATCGTGCTCTCCCTTACCGTGCCCTATCTCGAAGTAACTCCATGTGATCGGAATGCCTGTCTCATGGTGCCATCTGCAAAACCAATAAAACTGTCTAGTAGATTTGAACTAACCACCACAGCCGTTTGACTAGATCTAGCGCCGCTGCCATGTGACACCATGATCCCTCAAGAAACTATCATGCAAAGTGAAGCAATGCTGCACAACATGGGCATCATGCGATTGATCATCACTAATGTAGAAGTGATACCCTCGCACAATGACGCGTGAGTCCATGGTGCTATCAATGCCATCCACATGAGCCTGTGCATGACGATAGCTAATGTGCAAAAATATAGCAACCTGCAATATGGCATTGAAAAAAAATATGACTATTGAAATAATTCAATATAATGAGGCCATTAAAAAACCAATAACTCAATCACACATCACCTGTTCGGAGAAATAATACTCCGATTGGATCTCATGCTATGGTGCAAAGGTATAATTCTCCGCAAAGTCCACCACTGAGACAACCACCCCTATAGGAAATGTCCTCAAACATGCACGAAACTGACGATCCTCCCACTTCGCTGTGTGCGAGTAGCATATGTAGTGGTACAGCTTCCCTCGAAAACTATCAATGAATACAACACGTGGTGTCTCCTTCCCCACAAGCTACAACCTCCTCGACTATGCACCACCATCTAATGTCAGGGTACTGTACTCATACTATTGCCAATGTACCATCTGCACGTCACAAGTATCTAGTGCAACTCGTGGCACTCTAGCAAAGTCACCACATAAAGTACACTTGCCTTCCACACAATTGAGGGAGTGGAATAAAGCATCGCCATTTCGTGTACACAATATGGAATGAATGAAGTCGTGAGGGCTAGTAGGAACCACTCCCCTATGACCATCAAGGGAACGTAATACATCATACATCAATCCAAAATCCACATGGTAGCGACAATAGCATGTGTCACGCTCCTAAGAGCATCGCACAAACCATGGCCTGCATCGCTCAAATGACCTCTGCCCAATCCTAAACTCTGGGTGTGCCTCTACAAACTGAGTGTACAACTCAGTCTGGGTACACTCCAAAAACATGCACCATGCTCAATGTACACACCGCATGACACCCTCTTCTGCAATGCCTTCTTGAACACCGGGGATGCTCTGCAATGCTCCTCCCAAAGCTGTTGTATGAAGGACCTAGTGGAATCAACAATCGATCGCTGCGAGGTGCACGACCAGTCAAAGCCCAAAGAGCATCAGTCTCACTATCCTCTAGACTCTGCCTCCTAATCATGCCTGCTTGCAAAATGTGCACAGTGCAATCTAAAGAAGATGTGAAGCGGTACACACATGGCCTATCATATGAGGTCTACTAATGGTAGCCACAATAGCACGACATGCTGCCAAGGCATCACTGGAGTTCCTATGCTTAATAGAAGCATAGCGACGTCGAACACTGCTAAGGACCTCGCTACATACAACCCTATCTCTACGTGCACCAAGACCAGCAAGCCTCCTACACTCTACCAAGGCAGGGTAATCAATCAGGGATGTGAGAAGAGTAGACTGCGAAGTTGGCACGAGGTCACTAAAAAAAGACTGCACAATCTTGCTAGTACGACGACGGATAGTGGACTTCGACAAGTCACGTCGTGAAGCAACAATGCTGCTGCAAGGTGGGGCAAGGGGATCAATGGGAGATGGTAGAATGGACGGGGGAAGGGAGGTGCCAAGGGGAAGGGGGGGAGGGGGAGGGGGAGGGGGGGGAGGGTAGAGGGGGAAGAGGTAGAGGTGGAGGGCAAAATGTAGGTGGCTAGGGGAAGGGCGGAGGCTGGAGTTAGGGGAGCAGATGAGGATGTGGAGGGGGGGACAATGGAGGTGGGGGTGGGGGTGGGGGTGGGGGTGGAGGTGGAGGTGGAGGTGGGATGTAGAGGTGGTGGTGGATCAGTGGTGGCAGTGCGAGCTCTAGCTCTAGAGGCTCTCTTGCACTCACGAGCCTTTTGCTTGCGCTCCTCGTCAATGAGATTTGGGGAGGGGGTTCCGAATCTTTCACATCTACTAGCTCTATGGCTTTGAGAACCCATTCTCAATGAAAGTAGGATGGAAGGTGTGACAAAGTGATGGGGAGGCAAGAATGGCTAAGAATGGGTGAAATGAACCAAAACGTGGTGTCTTATAAAGAGCCTCAACTCATCCACTAGATTGATCTTACTCATCCACTAGATTGCTCTTGATTATTATTGGTGGAGAAGGTGCTAAGATTGAAAATAATTGGCTACTAAAATTACGTTGGATTTTGTTTTGAAACTAATTTTTGTGGTCTACTCCAAATACCTCGATCGTGGTCATAAACCATGATAATTTGATTTGTCATTTGATTATTTTGCCATTTCCAAATACCTCAAAATACCTCAATCGTGGTCATAAACCTCGATCGAGGTATTCTATGCCTCATGCACACAGTGGTCATATACCTCGATCGAGGTATTCTATGCCTCACGCACATCACATCGTGGTCATATACCTCGATCGTGGTATTCTATGCCTCATGCACATCGTGGTCATAAACCTCGATCGTAGTATTCTATGCCTCATGCACTCAAATCACATGCATGTATAGCTTACCATGCATGTTGATGGGTGGTTCGCCATCATCATGATGTGTATACATGTGGCTGATGTGGCACCATGCATGGTGATGATGTGGCAATATGGTGTGGAATATATGAGTCTCTTCCATGATGTGGAAATGTGATGTGGCATGATGAGTTGGCATTCATGAGGTGGTAGATTGACATGACAAATTGAGGTGGAGGGATTGGTGATGTGGCAATGTTGACGAGGTATGCCAAGGTGGCAGGGTGTGATGACATATCTCCAAGAGTTCCTATGATGTGGAATGATGAGGTAGCACATGTGGCTGATGTGGCAGCATGTGTGGCAATCTAAGATGACATGGCAAGGAGTGATGTCACATCTCCTTGATGACATGGCACCATGCGGTCTAACAACGTGGCATGGTTGCAAGGCAAAAATAGATGACTGCCTTCCACATGGGCAGGATGCACACTCCAAAGGCTTGCCACTAGGTTCAGTGATGTTCCTAGCCTACCTCACCAAGTCTAATACCAAGCCTACCTTGTCTTGGTATTAGGCTTGGGTGGCCCTTTTTCCCCCACAAAAGGGAGATTTCACTCTTGGAGGCCATATTGTACGTTTCCCTTACTCAAATTTAGCCAAATTTTTTTCATATTATTCATCATGCGGAGGACTAAAAATATTGACATTTTTGAAATGTTTGGTCATGTTTGAGAATTACTAGATTTATTTTTAATATTCTTTATTGATCCTCTAAGGAGTAAAAGTAAGAATTAAACTTCAATTTTCCTAAATCTAACCGTTGGATTTGGGATTTGATGATTAAACCACACACCCTTATTGCCACTAACCTTCCACTGAATTGGATTTGCTTAATTATTCAAAATACTAAAAAAATGTGGTGTGCTACTAAAATGCATGTATTTTATGACTTTATATATTATAAATAATTATTTATAATTAGATCAATCATTCAAATAATACCAATAAATCAAGTTAAGCTCTACATAATGTCAAGAGATCACCTACAAAGTTTCAATAACATTTAATCTAAAATGAGTGAGAAATTTAGAATTTAATATGACACTCTATGTTCGTGACAAAGGTGTGACCGCCCTGGAACCATGCCGTGTGACACAAAGAAATTTTTTGTATGCATCAAATTTTCGATCAGACTATACCATTGTGTGCACAATAGCATGTGTGATGTTGTGTCTGAAGACTTCAAAGACTAGATCCATAGGAAGTAGGAGAGATTTGCATTTTTGTGTGCTAAAAAGCTTGTTTTTCCACCTCCTAAGGATTGGGGAGTGAACAAAAAGTGGACACCCTTAGCTTACTACTTCCCACCATTTGGGTAGAGGTGAAAGAAAAAGTGTTTCATACAATTCATGGAAATACGTACAAGCTTAAATGCCGTGGAAGCACTATAAATGCAAGCGCAACATTAAAGCAAGTTCTCGAAGACCATGCATTACCACAGCTTCATCTTCAACAAACAATGCTAGATGGACGTGTCGAATGTCAACAACATTTTCCTTTGGGAATGACAAAGAAGATCATCCTAGAAACTGTCAATAAAACTTTACAAGACAGAGATGAGAGCATGATTTCATGGTCAACCTTGTACAAAAGTTGGCGTAGAGATTTTTTCCATGTCAAGACACCATCAAAGCAAAGGATGTCAAAATGTAAGACATATGATGAATTAAAAAATGCCATTGAACATAGTAAATGTGAGTAGTAGCGAGGAAGATATATTAAATGGCGATCAATCCATTTATGTCATGTGCAGGATGCTCAAAAGTTGTATGCTTCTTGGAGAGAGGAAACTATTTCACATGTCGATAAGTCCATGCGCATCACCATTGATGGCATGGACCAGAATACAACAACTTTGCCATGATATAGACGTATCCCACCAGCATTGGAGGGCAAATGTGGACTAAAAACACACTTGTGTGGAGTATTAGTACATGGATACCGAATCTTTTGTGATGTATGGATTGATAGTTTGCATGACCATGATAGTAACCAGGTTGTTACATCAATCATGAAAGCAATAAGAAAGGTCAGAGATGCTCATGGATGTTTACCTAACATGTTGTGAATACAATCTAATAATTGTTGGAGAGAGAACAAGAATAAATATATATTTGCTTTATGCTCTATGCTGGTTGGTTTGAAAATATTTGAAGAAGTGGAAGTTGGCTTTCTTCTTGTTGGCCATACACATGAAGACATAGATCAAATCTTCAGTGTTATCTCTGGTGAGTTGAAGTTAATGGATGTTTTGACAATGGAGGATATGCTATTTTGAATTGGAGGGTCTCGCAAGGAAGAATCAGAAGTGGCTATCTTAGAGAGGATGCTAGACTGGAGAGCATTCATAGAGCCACATTTACAAACAGGAGATGATGCCCTAATAGGACACACAAATCCACACTACTTTCGGTTTCACATGCATAACAATATTCCAGTGATGCAATGGAAGCACTACTCAGTAGATGGAGATCATTTATGGAGTGAGTCATATGCTTTATTACACTTGAATCAATGCTCCAAGCAACCCAAGGCTCTTGCCTCCTACACCATGTCCAAGCTACCTACAAGAACCAAGTCTAGGTTTCTATCCAGATCACATCTGGATTATATCTATTGGGTTGGTCAAGACTTGAATCAATAATCTAGGCTGGGCTGTTGCCCTCTACACTATGTTCGGGTTACCTACCAAAACCAAGTCTGGATTTCTATTTAGACCACATCTGGATTATAGTCTTGGTCCCAACCCAAGGCTCCTACATTGAAAATTCCATCACCTATCCAAAATTTGGTTTCACAAAGGAGACGGTGTCCAACCTACTCTATCACTCGCATCATTGTCCTCCTCATATGAAGGCCCACATTTGAGGCAATGATCTCTAACAAGAACTTTTCTAGTGGAGAACCACAAAAGGGCTAATATGTTCTCAATCCATACTATTATTTGACTTTACTAAGGAACTATGGGTTCATTCAAAGCAAGTTTTTTATTTCCCTTCAAAGTCTAGGAACACAAAAGTTTTTCCTGATTCCTAATAATATGGATTAATTCCTTCTATTTTGCAAAATTCACTTTTGAATGGACTCTCCACCCTTTTTTTTACATTTCTCATTAGCATGCCTTTAGTTGATTATTTAGATGTGTACATAGTGCTATGTGGTTTTTTTAGTTTCTACCAATTGAGGGTTTTGTGGGTTTTAGTGACATGGTGTGGGTGAGCTCAGAGGGAGGTGTGGTATTGGGTGAGCCTTGAGGTTTGACTATTATCGTGTCAATTGGTCACCCATTATAGAGATATGTAATTAAATGCAAGTGTGCAAGCACGTGTTCCCAAGAGGGGGGAGAGTGTTTTAATTCAAGGTTTAAGATCTAGTGTAAAGAGGAGGATGGGGTATTTCTCTACAGGGTTGGATGTCAGTGTGTTTCCATGTACGAGGTATTTTCTTTAGATATAGAGGAAGGATTTTCACTGTGCATGACGGTCTTCTCCTTACTTCACCCCTACTTGTATCCTAAGCTTGAAATAGTTGTAGCACACGAATCAATAAATCGGGTTTCATTTTGGTGAAGATGCCCCTGGTAAGCTTGTGGTCACAGAGGGAAGGGATTTCTATAGTGTGAAATCTCCAATGCTACATAGGAATACAAAAATGTGGAGGGTCAAAATCACAGAGCGAGAGGTGAAGTTCACAGCTCAGTTCAAGTAAGCTTGAGGTCATGAGGAAAGGAGAGACTCGAAGGTGCTGGTGGTTAAATGGTCATACAGGGTGAACTTCTACATGCTCATTCATATAGGAAGATGGGTGTAGAAGGGAAATAGATTGCAATTCTAGCGTGATTACTTGGAGCAAAGAAGCACTTGGTGTTTTGCCAAAGAGTTATGTATACAGTGACGATGAGGGTGTTTTACTACCAAGCTTCAAAAAATTGATGCAATGCAGGGCCTTTGATTGGGGAATGGGTTTGGTCTACAAGTGTGATATAACATTGCACAAAAATAATAGAAGAGCCCCTTCTTAGAGGGAAGGAAAGGCAAGAGGTTTTGGCATCTGTGGAGTTAAGTAAAAATAAGTAGTTCCATGGTGATGGTTCTCAACACATGGAGGATTTTATTGATCGTGTGAAGATTGAATGCAAGAGGTATAATGTTTATGGTGATTACTACAAGGGAATGTATTTGGGTCAAGGATTTGACAAATATGCACACACATGGTATGGACCAAGTGTGCTTCCCTTTGAAGTTCAATCAAGTTGGAAACTTCTTATGAGGGCATTGGTGAAGAGGTTCAGAATGAATGAGCATGAAATGAGAGCACAAGGAGAGTTGAAGGTTAATGAGCAGTGTGACACTACTTTGCTTCTTAAAGGTGGACATTTTAGTGATGAAGATATTGTTAATGGTGCTAAAGAGATGCTTGAGGATGCTGCAGTAGGAACACAAGCTAAGTGTTTCCTTTTGGTCTCCTCGGTGAGTATAATAGCTACCATGAGGAGGGTCCACAATACCCGTGAGTATGCCAAAAATAGAGGACAATTTTGGGTGTGTTTTTTTAGATGCACGCTTTGAATTTGTGGGTGTTTTTATGCTTTAAATGGCTTGTTGGATGAAGAGGATAGTGATAGCATTGGTGTGTCCTTGGGTTGGAGATTTGCTGTGGAAGAGAGGCTAGGAGAGCCTATAGACTGCATGTAGGTGAGAATTCCCTTTGAGATAGATGGCCTTAATGCAGTGTTAGAAGACTCCTCTGTGGTCACAAGTCAAGGTTCAAGTCAGGTAAATTAGCAAGAGTTGATTGTATGCATTCGAACATTGCTATGTGTGATGGGGATAAGGTAAAATTTCTGCAACATGATTGTGATGAAGTGATCAATGTTGATTTTAAAACCCTTTTGGATGAAGCTTTCAAGGATATGTTCACTTCCCGAGATTCCTCAGAATATGATGCATAGAAGTCAATGTGATGTACCTGAGGGTGGGTGTCTTTCAGGTATTTTCTATGAGCATTTTTCAGATGGGGGGGATGCTCATGTGCTTTTGGGTTTTGTTGACTCATGTGATGTGATTGAGGGTATTGCAGCTTGTGGGGATGAGGTAGTGGAGCTTATTGAGGGGTCTCTACCTGAGGGTGGGCATCTTTCAGGTATTTTCTATGAGCATTTTTCAGATGGGGGGGATGCTCATGTGCTTTTGGGTTTTGTTGACTCATGTGATGTGATTAAGGGTATTGTAGCTTGTGGGGATGAGGTAGTGGAGCTTATTGAGGGGTCTCTAGTTATAGATCATGGGTTGGGTGAGTCCAAGGGATCTATTTATGTGGAGATCACCTCAAATGTTGTGGCTTGTGAGGATATGAGCTATCCTCATGATGCAAGTGCAATGAATAATGATGAATGGAGTGCAAAGGTGTCCCAACAAGGGGAAGAAGTTACTTGTTGGTTGGATGCTATGCATGCTCATGTGGGTATGAGTACTTCACATTATCCAGTTGATATTGAATTTGGGCAAAAGACTCTTGTTTGTTGGCCCATGCTTTGGCTATGTAAGGGAAGGCATTGTGTGGCTTGGATGGATGCACTATATGGCAGAGTTTTTGTTTAGGTCTTTATGTTTTTGCTATCTTTCATGGTGGTGGGTAGTATGCATGTGGGGGTTTGGGGGGGGGCCTCAGTCTCTTGATGAGTTCTTCTATAGTGGATGGCAATTTTACTCATTATGCTTTAGATACTGGATGATGGACCTTCCTTGGTAAGATCCGTTCATGCAGCTCCTGAGCACACATTGCTTACTCTATAGCTGGGGGGGGAATGTTATGTGGTTTTTGTAGTTTTTTCCAATTGAGGGGTTTTGTGGGTTTTAGTGACATGGTGCGAGTGATCATATGCAGGTCTTTTGTAAACCCACCTCCTCTATGGAGTCCAAAGGGAGGTGTGGTATTGGGTGAGCTTTGAGGTGTGACTATTCCCACATGAATTGGGTCACCGGCTGTCGATATATGTAATTAAATGCAAGTGTGCGGGCACGTGGTCCCAAGAGGGGTGATAGAGAGTGTTTTAATTCAAGGTTTAAGACCTAGTGTAAAGATGATTATGGGGGATTTCTCTAGAGGTTTGGACGTGAGTATGTTTCCATGTATGAGGAGTTTTCTTTGGATATATAGGAAGGCTTTTCACTATGCATGATGGTCTTCTCCCTCCTTCACCCCTACTTGCATCTCGAGCTTGAAATATGTGTAGCACACAAATAGGGTTTCAATAGTTTCCTAAATAGAAAAACTCGAATTCGTGATTTGAAAAAATTGAGAGAATCGTTCGAATGATTCGAATGGAAGAAAAAATTGGTTTAAAAACTAGTGACACATCACGTTTTTAATATAAATCGCCACATCATCCCCACATATTCGTACGATTAACTTTTATTTATACAAATAAATATTTGTACGAATAAAGTATTCGTACGAATATACTTGTATTAGGATGAATACATTCCTACATTTTTGCATATAACCTCAATGTCTGCCTATGTCTTTTATCTCATGCTTGGTTCCCAAGCCGAGCAAAAGAGATCAAAAAAGGAAAAGAAGAAGAAAGGTCCTCAAGGTTGTGAAAGCAATCTAGAAGGTCCAAAATAAGATGGATTTTTTGTTAGGGAGCTTTAGGATCTCATTTTGAGTTCTTGAGATCTCTTGTGAGACACAAAAACAAAGTGATCTCTTGTGAGATAAATTTATTTGTGAGAGTTTGAGGATCACTTTGTTGAGTTTGTTAGATCTCTTGTGAGAAATATGCTTGTTTTTGTGTCTATGAAATTTGTTTGTGGGAGTTCTAAGATCTCCTTGTTAAGTTTCTTAGATCTCATGTGAATATTTGTTTGTGGGAGTTCTAAGATCTCCTTGTTGAGTTTCTTAGATTTCATGTAAATAGATTTTTGTATGTGGGAGTTCTAGGATCTCCTTGGTGAGTTCCTTAGATCTTTTGTGATAAATGGGCTTGTTTTTGTGTCTATGAATTTTTTTTATGGGAGTTCTAGGATCTCCTTGTTGAGGTCCTTAGATCTCTTGTGAGGATTTTTTATGTGGGAGTTCTAGGATCTCCTTGTTGAGTTCCTTAGATCTCTTGTGAGAAATGGGCTTGTTTTTGTGTCTATGAAATTATGAAATTTGTTTGTGGGAGTTCTAAGATCTCCTTGTTAAGTTCCTTAGATCTCTTGTGAAATTTTTTGTATGTGGGAGTTCTAGGATCTCCTCGTTGAGTTCCCTAGATCTCATGTGAGAAATATAATTTTGTTGTGTTTCTATTCTCACACTTTCTTTGAATGAATATGTAATATTCTTTGAATAGAATGTGAAAGAATACAAAGAGTTTTAAAATGTACAAATTGAAAGTTTTAAAAGTTATTAAAAGGGTATTCTCATTCTTACACTTTCTTTTGAACGAATATTTAATATTCTTTCAATAAAATGTGAATTGTTTTAAAAGAGCGTGATTGAATGACAATTAATATATTGCATGCTTGAACATGCTTTTTAAAGGATATGTGTTGTTTTTTTATAAAATGTGTATTGCAATATGTTTCTATTGTATACTCAAATTAGTTTTTTTGCATTTTGTTTTTGGCAACTTCAAAAGCATGGTGCATGACAAGATTTGGTCATACGTGAAGGAGATATGAAAAGTACATGCCTCAGTTTCTTTCTTACAGTGTAAATATTGTGGACACAAGTTCACAGGTGGTTCTACTCGCATCAAGCAACATTTTCTCAGAATAGGCAGTGATGTTAGAGCTTGCACATGCACTCCGTCTAATGTTCTTTCGTTATGCAAATCGTATTTACTAGAGAAAGTGAAGAAAGTGATTAATCCAACCCTAATAAGAAATTGTGCAAATCAACAAGATGTGAGCACTGAGGTTGATGAGATGGTTGAAGGAGAAGCACCAATAAGTGCTAGGAGTGTATCCATACATGAAGGTGATGTAGATATGCTAGCAAGCGGGTTGCAAGTGAGTTTTGATGTGACTAATGTCTGTCAGCAACTAGGTAAAGAAGAGAAAAAAGGGAGAACAATCTTCTATGGAGGATGGATTTCTTCGACAACAAGTGCATGAAGAGCACTTAAGATGGACAGAAGCATTTGTTAAAAATGGTATACCATTCAATGTCATGAGAGATGACATGTTTTGTAATGCCTTGAAATCATGTGCTAGACCAAGATTTATTTTGCTAGATTATAATAAAATGCGTACAGATCAACTTGATAGAGTCAAACAAACTGTGGCAGATTGCTTGAAAAAAAAGATATTGGACATTATTCCTACATATGGGTGCACTCTTGCATTTGATGGATGGACTAGCAAGCAGGCCAGAACCCTTGATAAATGTAATGTGCATTACTCCCAAGGGAACTATTTTTTGGAGAGTATTGATATGTCTCTAAAAGAAAAAACTTTGGCATATATTGTAAAAATATATTAAAGAGCAATTTGCAAAGTTGGTGGCAGTGAGAATGTTACTACATTAGTAATAGATAATGCATTGAATTACAAGATCGCAAGTGAGATGGTCATGGCAAAGTATCCCACTCTAACATGGGTGCCATGTGGCACTCATACTCTCAACTTATTATTAAAGGATATTGGACAATTGCCATTTGTGCAACCAATACTGCAAGATGCTAATGCCACAGTGAGTTTTATAAAGAGTCATCAATACTTGCATGTAGTATTCAAAGAGCACTTTGTGAAGCAACTCATGCAATTTTGTCAAACTAGATTTGCCACTTCTTTTCTAGTTCTTGCTAGATTGTTGGAAGTGCATCAAGCTTAAGTCGAGACTGTTGCTGATAGATGATGGTCGAATTGGCTAGAGAAAAAGACACAATATGCAATATCAGGCTCTAAATGTGTGCATCTTGTACAATCATCTCTATTCTGGAAAATGTGGAAAGAATAAAAGAAGGTGTAGAGCCATTTGTAACAGTATTGAGGATGGTTGATGCTGATGCCTTTGTTATGGGTAAAGTATATTGAAAGTTGTCAGAAGCAATACGACAAGTTAAAGAATTTGTGCGCTTTGTCCCTAGGGAGAAGCAACAAGTGGTATATTGGGCCAATAAGAGATGGAAGAAAATGCACACCCCTTTGCATGGAGTTGTGTTTGTAGTACATCCACAATATCAAATGCATGCTCAATCATAGAATCCTAAAGTCATAAGTAACTTTCGAGAGGTTTGTAAAAACTTACTTCCGAGAGATCAAGGAAAACTAGCCTACCAGCAACGAGTGAGGTATATGAATCGCGAAGGCTCTTTTGGAGATCCTTGGAATCTTCATGCTATTAAGACAACTATTGCACCTACTTGGTGGAAGGAATATGGTGGAGAGACATTGGAGTTGCAGCATGTTGCAACTCATGTGCTCTCTATTGCTGCATCATCGGGTGCATGTGAGCGAAATTGGAGTGCATACGATTTTATTCATTCTAAGAGACGCAATCGCTTAAAGCCATCAAGAGCTACAAACTCGGTATTTTGCTTTGAAAATCTACAATTGTTGAAAGGATTTAATGTTGTAACTAGGGCAGCAAGCGAAGCCACTGTAATGAGAATTGTTGGACAACGATTGACTATAGAATTAGTTGCTGAGGGTGCATTCAGCAAAGAGGAAGATGAGCTTGAGCTACTCAGTGATGACAATAGTGAAGACAAAGAGATAGACGATATTGTACCTGTGTTGAATGCAATATGGAGTGATAGAAGAATATGATAGGTGATAGAAACGGTGGATGAAGCTCTAATTATATCGGATATAATGTTGTATGTGAGGGGATGGATGGGAGAATATGTCAAGCGATGGAAGAGCGCATATGCTCGTATTCCATCTCGTCTCCTTTTGTACTTGAAAGCTAGAACCTTGTGGGCTACAAGCAATGTGTTGTAATTATTGAGATTGTGGATGATTTTGTCATACATAATAGTTAGAGACAACCTTGTGACTTGCAAATACTTTCAAGGCAACATCGAAGGAAACAACAGAAAGTTGGAAAGAATAATTGAATATGCACCATCTCTAAAGAGAGAAATTGGAAATGAAGATGTGGAGGGCAAGTAGATAGTAAGAGAGAGGAAGAGTAAGCAAGGACGGCGATGGAAAGCTAGAGTTAAGTGTAGACAACAATCATCTAAAAATGCATGTCTTGTCACTTGAATGGCTGTATGATTTAGTAGAACTCCCCCTTATATATGATCAATCAAAATTGATGCCCTTATAAAGTTCAAACTACCATGTGGATGCATGTAGCCCATCCCTTCTATTGTCACTAAATAGCTTATTGGAAAATTGTTTGACACACACGGCATAACTAAGGCCCGAGTGATCTGTATCTGAGCCTTGTGCAATCAAGGAACCTGATTCTTAGTAAGGCTTTACTTTTCTCCCATTATACAACTTGGGGAACACATTCCCTTGCAAATCCTCAAGCTGTACCATCCCATTGGAAAATACTTTAGTCAACCTATAGGGCCCATACCATCCAAGTTTTGAATTTGTTCTAATGGATCTTAGCTTGGTATTATACAATAGATACCTTTTTCCAAGTGTTTAGGCACAATATACCTATCATGCCATGCTTTCCTTCTACGATGAATCAATTGATGTGACCAGGTTGCTTGGAGATGTCGTTCATCCAGATGACTTAGCTGATGCAATCATCCCTTGATTACCTCGAGCTTATATAAGTGACGTTTCATTGTCACTCGGAGACTGGGGACAATAAATTCCAAGGGAACTATAGCTTCCAATAAAAAAGCCATATGAAAAGGTGTGAGACTAGTGGTAACTTTATAGGCAGTTCGGTAAGCCCAAAGAGTAGCATGAAGTTTAGTGTCCCAATCAATTTTATGAGACTACACTGTCGTCTTATTGGTAGATTTAGCTTCATCATTACCATGAGCATAATAAGTTGTGAAAATGGTATGCATAATGCTACCCTAAGCACACGGGTCCACCAAAGCTACATGTTAAATATTGGCATGGTTTTAGAGCTCTAGAAGCCTCTGATTACCCATGAGCATTGGTGCTAATTGTTGCTTCTATGACACGACAGAGGGTAGGGTCTGGGCTTTTAATAAGTCTCTTCAAAAAAATCCATAATGACACTTGGCAAGCCATGGTGGCTAGTAGAGCTATGATGTAGCCAAGGACATGAAAAGCTGTGGTTGGTAGAGTTATGATGTAGCAAAAGCCAAGACAAAAATAGTTAGACACGAAAACCATGCACTACACATGTAGCATTGAAGACTACATTGAAGACTAGATAGAGTGCAAAAGACGAGCAGGCCAAGATGACTTGATGGTCCAGTAGTCAACACAAAGCTAGAAGGAGAAGCCAGAAAAGAGTTAACATGGTGGTGCAACATGAAGAGGCAAGTGCCCCATGAACCAAGAAGACCAATAGAGCCAAGATGACCCGATGGTACAGTAGTCAACATGAAAGTCAGAAGGAACACCCAGCAAAGAGTTGACATGGTGGCACAACACGAAGAAGCAGACACCCTATGAATCAAGTAGGCTAGCATTAATGTGCAGCATTGATAAATGATGCGGATAGCAAACAACATGGCATGGAGTTTGGTGCATGGGAAAAAACTCAGCGGATTGCAAAACAAGAGCAGTAGTGTGGCAACAAATTGTGTTGCAACATGTGGCATGATTGGCTTACAACATATGGCATATGGGTAGAAATTTGATGTAGGAAAGCTACATAGACACAATTGAACACACGGATTAAAAAATAGCTCGTGGAAAAATAAATTGGATAGGCATTAAATGGAGTAAAATATGTCCTTGAAAGGCCTCTCTCCTAAGGTACAAAATCACACAATTAAAATTGTGATATCAGGTAGTCCACTAATAAAAATGAGGCCAGAAAAGGAATAAATATCGATAGGATAAATTAACATACAACAAGAAGAAAGGTTAGCACAATTGAAATTTCAAGGATAGAAGTCCACACACCTTAGAGAATAGACCATGTGCAAGGCAAGAGTCACAGTGTGAAAGTTGAAAGATGAATGGAACCCATGAATCTCAAAGGGACCACGTGAGGAAGAATTAGATGGTAGTTAGAACTCGACTTATGATTGAATTTCGAATGTGCAATCATGAGTGCATGATGTGTAGAAGGGAGAGGGATAATAGAACCTTACCTATGAAATGACAAGTGGAAAATATTCAAGGGAATAATCCCATAATAAAAGGGGTGCCCAAATAGCAAGGCATATAATGTCTTGTGTGATAGAGACCTCATTAGCCCGGATCCATCTTTTAGGGAGACGTCTCCTTGGAGTGGCTAGGTGACTCAAGGTTGGGGCCCCTTAGCACCCAAAGCCACATATAGATTAACTATTTCACTGAGGTTTCATCACAATGATGACATTTTTTTCATGAAGGATCTTTCAAAAAACAATGGGCCTCATCATGATTCTTCTTTTTGCGCTAGATGGTCTTCTTCACTCACTTACTGCAGTGTGGATGATCTGAGGACGGCTCATGCAATAGGAAGGGGGACATGTCAATAGCCATCGAGCATGTTGACGGATGTGGTCCATCCATACCCTATAGGTTTTGAGCCACAAATGGCTCAGAATCAAGGCAGTCACCGGGATTGCCCAAATTGGTCAATATAACACAAGAGCCATTTGGATCCCATATATGGATAAAACAAGATCCATTTGAAGACAGAGGGAAGTTTGTGAGAATCAGTAGCACAAAAAGGAATTTTTTGATGGCTGGCCTCCCTACCGCCCGTGAGCTTGTCCACCTGCAAAAGTGGTAGGTCATTGGTTCTAACCAAGATGACTTCAATGCACCAACCCAGAGACCCTACCATCAAGCCATCTTTGATTTGTGCATATATATCCTAGCATTTACTATATAACTAGAACTTGTTTGTGCTGTGTGAATCACATAGTGGATAATCACTTAAATGGCCACAAACATGCATATAATTGTTTCCTTTTGTCCGCGAATGTGTGAAGTGTGCCTACTCCTCCATGAAGAAAGAGAATCCCAAACTCATAGCATGGCGAGTCTTCCTCCAATAGGAAGACATCGGCCAAGGAGAAGAACACGTCATTGATGCCAACAAAGGTGAAGTCGATGGAGAAGAGCAACACAATCAACATTTGTCCACCATTGGAGTGAAAACTAGCCACCTACATCCATAAAAAGCTATACGTGAAGCGTGCATGCACACACACAATTTATTTATTTTTTGTGGCGCATGCACACACACACACACACACACATATATGAAGTGATGCTCAGTGCTAAAATATAAACTATAATATAAAGTAAAGAGAAAAAGTACTTTTCAGACTTTTATGCGACTTATAAGTTCATATTTTCATTTGACTTAAAAGTTCATATAAAGTAAAGAGAAAAAGAGCACTTGTTGTACTTTCATGTGACTTAGAAGTTCATATTTTCCTTGCATTTAAAAAAACAATATCATTATAGGTATATATTTTATACAAGGCCAACATAGATTTCAACACTTGTAAATGAGATTTGAGTTCCTCTTAATATAACATTCAAATACAATAGCATACATTAATTTGAACTTTTAGAATTTTCAGATTGCACTAAACCTTTGCATAATTCAAAAAACTTGAGCAAGTAATTGGAGGAGGAATAAAATTCATCAATGTGGCATACTATCATCATGAATACTTTATTAAATCCCAAAACTATGTTTCATTTATATATTTTCTATTTGTAAATTTCAAAAAAACTAACATTTTTCAAAAGCAAAATTTACCCAAAAAATAAAAAATCAATAAGATGTGAATTTTATTTGTACAAAATTTATATTGTATGAGAACATTTTTCATACACAATATATCCCAGTTCAGTACTTATGGTATTATTTGCCCAACTTTGAATTTTATTTCCATTTTTTAAAAAGCATTTGAATAAATGAAACTTATGGAGCCACATTTTATCCTTTTACTTAGAATTCTATCACATTGCATGTTTAGAAGAACAACGCTTGCTTTGCTTTGATTTGTACATTTTTTCTACACGGTTGGACCCATGATGCCTCATAATACTCCAAAGCAAGTGTATCAATTTATATTAAACCATTATATGTGTTCAAAATAGTGTTTCATGCCACAATGCACCTTTAACCAATCTACCATGGAGAAATGCAACCATAGTGCAGTCTACCATGGAGGTGAAATTTGATAAGGGCACTTGTGGGGAGTACAAGCTCAACAACCATTTCAACAATGTCACCAAGGAGTGTTACTAGTGGATCCTAGAGTCCATCTTCTTGTAGGCAAATACTGATATGGTTAATCACAAGGATTGATGGCCATGTCAGAGCAAAAACAACTGGTGGCATGGGCTTGGGTCCTGAAGGAGCAGTTGCATGCAAAGGATTTGAGAGTGGCATCATCTATGGCATGGAACTAGGTGGTGAAACATCAAGATTGGACAGATCCTCTCCCTACTCTTTTCCATGTTAGTTGATTTCTCTGTGCCTAGGCACAACGGTGCATGTACCCAAGATTTGGTCCCCAATGGTCCATGAGAGGGTGGAGAGTCCTCAGGATGCCACAAGGAGAGGCGCAGGGAGGAAGAAAGGAACAATAATGAAACTCCACCTTTCACTAACATAGCCTCCACCTTTCACTTCCGGATGAGCTCCTCACTAAACCCTGTGACTAAAGACCTGGAAGCATCTATTTTTATGGTCCTAATGGCAACAACAACCCAACCTAGCACAAGGGTAAGTTTGCTAGCCTTGTCTTCTATTACAATGTCTTCTTCTCCTTTTGGTATGAGCTTGTGGCAATGGAGGGAGAGGATTTTATAGTCGGTCGGTCCAAGCACAACAATAGTAACTACGCCATACATTTTGGAGCATTATTGTAGAGGTGCTATGGTGAAGGAATTTTGATGGGCTAGCACATTACCTGCAAACATTTTTGGGTACTATGATAGTCAACACATTGAATCAATTGGGAGATTTATTAAGCACTCTGCAAGTGAAAGTGTGTAGGCTCTATTCCACAACTTCCATAGGATGACCATGGTGTTTAGGGTGTGTAGGGTTTCGAGGCTTTTTGTCACCTATAGATATATCGGTGTCATCGTTTGTAGTATAAGTGCAGCTTAGGAGCTCGATTTGTGTTCTTGTGAAATATGTAGGCTCAAGTGTGGAAAGAAAACATAGTGCATGCTTGTGTGAAAGGAACATTCCTCAACATGGTTGGGGTAATGAAGACTTTCACCTCCATTGAGGGTTTTAAGGTTTAAAAAGAGTTTTAGGGTTCAAAAGGGGTTAAGGGTTTAGAAGGAGGATATAGGGTCAGAAAGGAATTCAAGGTTAGAATAAGGTTCCAATTTTAGAAAAGGTTTCATGGTCGAGAAGGAGGTTCAAGGTTAGAAGGAGGATCTAGCATTTAGAGTAGAGAACATAGTAGAGAATTTGTCTCCCTCATAGATGATGGAGGTCAATAGTTGAGGAACTACTCTAAGAGGGTAAGGGTTTAGGGGATGCATAGGAGTGGGAGAGGAATAAGATGTAAGATCATGGGGATGGGGGGAAAAGAGGGGAAGGGAGGAGAAGAGGGAAGGGACGAGTTGCAAGGTTGGAGGAGAGGTGCAAAGGAAGCAAGGTTAGGACATGATTTCAGATGTGGAGTGAAAGAGCATGGAAACTTAGAGACAATTCCATAGAACAAAAAAATAGAACTCAACACAATGCCCTGGAGAGTGTGGGCTTCATTCCATTAACTTGCATCTAGGATGTGCATGTAGGAGTTGCATGTAGGAACTGCATGTAGGACTTGCATGTTGTATGTAAGAGTTTCATGTAGGACTTTCATGTTGTATGTAGGATTTGCATGTTGTCTATAGGACTTGCATGTTGTATGTAGGAGTTCCATTAACTTGCATCTAGGATGTGCATGTAGGAGTTGCATGTATGAGTTCCATGTAGTAGGACTTTCATGTTGTACGTAGCAGTTGCATGTAGGACTTCCATGTTGTATGTAGGAGTTGCATGTTGTATGTAGGAGTTGCATATAGGACTTGCATGTAGGACTTGCATGTAGAACTTCCATGTAGAACATGCATGTTGAACTCCTAAGAGTGATTATTCCTAGCCTTATTATGCAAGTACAAGCAGAGCTATGCTGCTACTCCACACACACATTCTATGCTACTTGAATCCATGTTGACACAAAGTTAACATACCCCCAAATACATTTAATTATTCATCCTCATGTTATGGCCTATTGTGATCATGGAGTTGGGATTTCATCCCTATAACCCAGTGGCTGTGAAACTTGTGGCATGCCAGATTCCATCCCTATAACCCAATGGCTGTGAAACTTGTGGCATGCCTGATGCCAATCTCATACCCTCACTTTCTCTTGCTACTACCACCCTATTAACCTTTTCTGAGCTCTAGCAAAATACCTACTTCCTTCATTGTCTCTTTGCTCATGCCTCACTACTTCCAAATCGAGAGTGGTTAGATATGGCAAGTTAGAGATGAGATAGGCCATGTCATCCTTTGACACTACTTTTTATTGGTGAGATGGGATCATCAGTTGGGCTACAAGGGTGGGATGTTGGTTATGTCATGCCCACAGTAGATAAGAGTGATGGCTTTTGTAGCAATGGCAACAGACCACCAATGACCCCAAGGGGAGGACTACCCATGAGGCATACATATGCTATGCAAGAATCCATCTAGAGGGTAGTAAACCCGGCATGTGTGGACAGTCAAAAAATATTTTTTTCATATTCTCACAAGTCTTGGCAAAATTTGCACATATCTTTTGCCCCTATGGAGCAATCCCATTTAATGTTTGGATAAGTACATATGATCATAACTTGGAGTTGCTTCCATTGGATGAGTGCTTGTGCTCTGAGAGTGCCAATGAGGGATTTGAGTTTTTCTTCTTCTTCTTTGGTGAGTTGTTTCCCAATGAGCACTTATTTCTCTTCCTCCCCTTCAAGGGTGAGGTCGATTTTTATGGTTTTGGTTGGGCCCTCATATATGGGAGTCTCACCAATGCTATAACATTCTTGTACTTCTGACTCCTTTAGTGGTCTTGGAGCATTTCTATGGGGGTATTTCACTTATATAGCTCTTGAAGTAATATGGAACTTCACGGATATCCACCTCTGATTATTTTGAATTGGTTTAACATGTGTTAACTACCATCACTGGGAGCCTTATTATCACCATTAATCCTTTTAGTACCTTGGGGAATTTATTTTGTTGTAGTATCAGCATCACTCTTTGGTCTCATATGTGGTTTGAATTTCCAAAACATTTTATGTTGGGAATTGTGGGGTAACTTTTCCACTGGCAAAGTTCCCACATAATGGTTCATTTATTGTGCATGCTCCTTCATGACCTTTTGGGTCCCATTCAAGTTTGGGAGTCTCAATTGTTGTTGGTGGTACTGGCTTGGTGAGGTACAGCTCCACAATCCTTTGTTGCACTCTTTCAAACTCATTGTAATGCTCAACCTTGGGTTTGTGTTGTTTCCCACCGTTGGCTTTCTTTCGGGATCTCCTGCTATTTAAGTTACTTTGAAGGTTCTAACTCTAGGCAACTCAACAGCCATAAGGCCATGTAGAATCGCTAAATCATTTTCAAAGACATGGTCTTCCATTTGTGCATTTTCAACCTCAGTCTCAAGGTCCCATGGTTAGCATTAATTTAACTTTCAAGCATGAGTGGAGATCCTACTTGCATGACTTTCGCATCAATCTCTAGGAGGACTGGATTTACTGCATGGCAATTGTCGATTGTCGCCAATGCTTGATCTGGAATTATTGACATTACTTTGTGTATCACCTGCCAAGACATTTTGTTGTGGGAGGGCTGATTTACTCGATGCATGGTAGAGGAGGTATCATACAATGGTCTTAACACAATGGTTTTTATTGCTCCTATCCCCACATCCGTGAGTAGAGGGTTGGCCTAGGTGGGCCATTGGTAGAGCGGTGGAGAAAGGGCAGTGCAGGTGGCGCTAGCAGGTGAGAGGACGATGGCCACTAGGTGCGCTACCGGAGGAGGATCTAGTTGGTGGGGCCTCATCGCCATAGGCGGGCAACGGAGGGAGCGAGCTAGCACTTGGTGCCATGGGCGAACTAGCATTGTTGGCCAACCATCACTGGCATGACATTGTTGGCAAGCACTGGCGGTTCGCCACCACGGCTTGCCTTGCATTGCCACATCAATAGCCAGCCCGAGGGTTGTGAGGGGGTGGAGGGGGGGTGTGGAAGGGGGAGGGGTGGGGGGGGCGGGTGGAGGGGATTGTGGGTTTATGGAGGGGGGGCAGGGGGGTGGGGGGGGGTGGAGACGGGGGGTGATGGAAGAAATGGGGGGTGGTGGAGGGGGAGGTGGTGGTGAAAAGGGGGCGGGGGGGTGGGGGGGGGGGGGTGACAGGAAAAAAGGGGAGGGGTAGAGAGGGGGGTCAACAAAAACCTTGACGCATTTTGCAAGGGAGGGGGAGATGATCACCTACAACACTGTCCCAAATCTTTGTTGATGTAACCGAATTGTTGAGGGCGAATGGACACTCGATGGATGGCTAGGGCATTGCTGTGAGAAGGGCTCGAAGGAAACTTGACGATGAGGATGGGAGTAGGGTGGTGTTTGATGGAGAGGGAGGAGGGTATTGCATAGGGCTTGGAATGTGAAAGAGGATGGAGGCTAGATGTGGAAGAAGAAGAATGAGGGGGTGGAAAGGGTTTTTATAGGAATAGAGGTGGGAGGGGTTTAGACCTAGGGTTAAACCCTAGAACCTTCCAGTGCCCATAACTTTTCATGGTTATCTCGCATCGATTTTTTGTAAGACGGAGATTTTTATCTCTACACACATTGGTGTCTATTAGAGAGCCTAATTTGTTCTTTAAGTGGATTCTTTTTAAGAAATATAAAATTTCTTAAGCTAGTAACCCAAGGTTTCTGCTTGGGATTCTTATTTTTTTCTAGAGTTGGAATTTTTATTACCGGGCTCATGAGTTGCTTTCATTGATTCACTTTGTTTGAGAAAGTCTCTACATTACAATAAGGCTCTTAAGCTCTACCAGACAAGTCAACTTTATGACTTTGCCAACGCTATGTATGACAAACCAAGCCATCTTTCCCCAATGTTAAAATCAAGGATACAAGCACACATTTCTATTCAAATCAATAACTTTTAAGCACACATTTCTTTGGGACATTTGCCAACCTTCTTGCCACACAGGATTGCATAATATATTCAAATCAATTTGACCTACATGACTAATCTTTGTGTGGCAAGAAGATTGCATTATTCAAATCAATAACTTATAAGCACATTTCTATCACCAATAACGTGGACATAGAGATCATGTACACTAATTTGGAGAAAACTTCTATGTTTTACCATTGTGCATAAGAGTATTTTCCTTGTTTTAGGCTTTCCAAGTTATCTTCCCATTAAAAAGAGTACCATCCTTTTTTACCGCATCTTACTACCATCCCTTAGCTCCTTATTCAATACCTCAAGAATGTATACTTTCTAGCCTCTTTCTAGAATACAAAGTTTAATGTTTTGCCGCTTTCAAGAAAGGTTTTTTCACAATGCAGTAAAATCTGAGTGCAGTTTTACTAAGAAGTGTCGTTCACCTATACAGGGAGTGAGGACACACGTTTGTGCTTTGGAACAGAGTACTGAAGAACGAGAAGGAAACGAATTCCAAAATGCAAAACCAGACGGTTGGGATGGCAAATGGAAATTTGTGCAAAGATGTAGAGTTTACGTCTCTCCAATCGGAAGTAAAGCTTGTAAATCCGCCTCTTGCAGGATACTTGGATGCATTTGCCGTCAGCACTCACGTTCTGCTACAGATCAATGTAACAGAACATTCCTGTTATACCATCCTCAGAAATTGCATGAATAAAACCGTCCTCAGAAGTTGCATGAATCAACGCAAATTCTACATCAAGATTTTGACGGCCCTTTATATCTATATCTGTAAAGCCTTCGCACAAACTTGATGATAAATTTGAGAGAAAACAAGAGAACAGACTACGGAGAGCGTGAACATAAAGTAAATACATACGTAAATCCAGTACGCAATCGAGACGCAGGCCTTTTCATGGGCGAAAGCAATAAGTTTCGAAGAGCATCGGATGGATTGTTTCCGCCTGGGGTGAATAATGGCCGCTTTGTTTCTTTGAAAGAGGTCGGCTGCCCACCCAAAAGGCTGTTGTGGAGTCCCCGACCATTATGGGCTGGTTGAATTGCTGATACCTCGAAAAGATTGGCGTCGTTATTTCTTGCACGAACCGGCCAAAAATCGGTCTGTCCAGGAGTCACTGGAGCCATATCCACAACGAACGACGATGCACCTGCAAGAAATAAATAAACTGAAACTTTCTTGGGGGTTCTAATTCAACAAAAGCCTCAAATTCGAATCTCTGTTCTGTATGAGAAAAATCGTTTAAGGGCATTACGAACCAGGGCTAGGCCGAGAAGGTCGCTCAGCAAAACTGTTCGGTGTAGAGAACATGTCATGGACTGATTTCTGCATTAGGTAGGGGTCCTTGCGCGCAGGCTGTATCGCTGCTCGTTTAAGACTTTCCAACTCGGTTCTCATTGAGTCATACATTTCTTCCAACTTCCGCTTTTGCCTGACAACAAATCGAATGCCGCACAATTTTAGCCTGTACTCGGTTTGTTGAACCAGTAAAGTTTAACAGACAGCACAAGAAAATGAAACCGCTAGAATTCGGGGCATGAAGGAGTGTATTTTCTGTAAAACGCACTCTCAAAAAGAAGACATTTACAAGTATATCGGAGACGCATGCGTCAAAAGTGAATCGTTCACCTGGATTTCTCAGTATATTTTTCTTGCAACTCTTCCTTATCCTTATTGAGATTTTCAAGCTCCTGTCCAAGAGTCTGGAGCTTCTTAAGTGCCTTTTGATAAGCTGCGTGGAGCTGTTCCAACTTCTCCAAAAGCTTCGCGCGCATCTGCTCGTAACTCTTACTGAACTGCAAGGCCTTATTCATCGCCAACTGCGCTTCAGCGTCTTTTTGCCCAATCCAAAAGGCGATTCCCTTGTAAGCACTTTTCATAACTAGAATAGTGAAGAAAAACAAACAGCTGGTTTGTGGAATCCTTGTCGTAAGTTAAAAAATGTAACAGACAGTATTCTATGTTCTGAAGGATACTGAGTTGAGGCGGAATGCCAGCCATGGCCATCTGTATTCCCCGGCCAACAAAGGTTTAGCAAGAAACCGAGTTGTGAACAAAAGCTAAAGAACGATACATGGGATGCTGTAGCACGACAACTCATTTGAGAGCCAGTGATTCAGGATGTTGTACGAGTGAAGGTTTTGTAAAAAAAGGATTTTTAAAACGTGCTACCGAGGACTCTTACACTTATCCACTCCTCGCTTGGAGACAGGTCCACAGCCTTCATATGACTGCAATGGCATCACGAAGCTAAGACTCTTCCCGTTCATGGACAGCAATGGCATCACGAAGCTAAGACTCTTCCCGTTCATGGACAGCAATGTAACGATGCGGAAACATTCCAGGAAAATTGTCACCTTTTCGACAGAATATGATCGCATAATGGACAAGTCGATTCGGAGCTGAGTATCCTGCTAGCATCTTCACCACCTGACAGTTTGTCAAGGGAAAGGGCTATTGACGTGTCAGGTAAGCTCCGCTCAGCTTATAGAGGAGAAACTGTATTGCCTCAACACGCATTTCTGCAGCGCAATTTCATCAGAAAATGCAATCAGGATACAGAAGATATGGCCACAAGTGGTGGCGGCCCCTCGTCCCTCGATTTCTCTCCAGCACGCATTGCATTTCATGATTCGCTTTCGAAAATGCCGCCGTACTTTGCTGAGATTTTGCTAGGTTACATGGGATAGAGAAACTCCTCAGGCGGCCTGCGCTAATTCTCAACGATTAGATCCCTTTATCCACCAATGTGAATTGTAGGCGGAGCTACAAAGATTTTCCCCAAAAATCAGCAAGATCGGCAGTAAAAAGGGCATCGGCAAGCATTTTGGCAATCCTGAACCCGCATTATTAAACATGTTCGTCAATCGAGAAGGCGACGAAAAGGAGGCATTACGTCGAGCGATCCCGGCCGAGGAGCGGATGCGGCAAATCGTTCTGGGAGAGTCTCGAAACGGAGCCGAACGAAGGACTGATGAAACGGATGAGAAACGGGGAGGGAAAGTGAGAGAAATCTGTCGACAAAAGGATGATGAAAGATCAAAAAAAGCGGAGAGGAGTTACCTTTGGAGTGATTCAACAAAATTGAAGGGAAATAATCAGGCGAGAAAGCAGAAATGAGGTGAGAAATGGATCGCCATAGCCGATTCTTCAGAGAAAAATGCAGAAGATGATGAAGACGACGAAGATCAACACAACAATGAACTTCCCAGGCTTTTTATACCTGCCACGTGTCACTTTCACCTTATTCACCCCCTTAACCTTCCCTAATCCACATGGTTAACCTCATCTTGTATTTGGTAGCCCAACCTCTCTCTTTGCTGCCCACTCCCTCCCTCTCATGCTGCTTCTTTCTGTTGCCTCGACGTGTAGGTCTCGGCAAGCATAATGTGTGCGCCCTTCATAGTGGACCAGGGGTGTGTGAGGGGGAGGGTGCGCGGCGGGCGGGGGGAGCCCAAAAATATAGGCCAATGCTTCTCTCTCTCTCTCTCTCTCTCTCTCTCTCTCTCTCTCTCTCGGTGTGGGTGAACATGCTCTCAAAACCAAATCCTTGGATCAGAGCTCAAGGAGAGTTCATTGCGCAACATACTCTCAACACTTGATCCTTGGGTGAACATGCTCTCAAAACCAGATCCTTGGATTAGAGCTCAAGGAGGGTGTTCACTACACATGGGTGAACATGCTCTCAAAACCAAATCCTTGGATCAGAGCTCGAGGAGAGTTCAATGCGCAACGTGTAAGATAGCATGCAAGTACAATAGAAGGGATGCTATAGTGGGGAATTGGATTCTCCTTTGCGAATTCCACGTGTAGTTTGAAAAAAATTAATTGAGTTGCACATTTCTAACTTCCTTTTATGGACTCAAGTTCAACCTTTAGGCTAAAACTACCTTCTAAAAGCCGAACATACTAAGAAAGCCGTTTGCATCCAAAAGTGCCTACTATACTAGTAGGCACTGCATTTTGTTTGGAGTCTTACATAGGCACATGCCCTGGGGATGAGACTTGATAAAATCCTTTAAGACATATACATGCCCTCCATGATTAACCCCACATAACCCTCACATAACTGAATTATTTACTTAAATCTGTATAACTTTCCCTTGCTATATACATAAATCCTCCGTGGAGCTCTGTATTATCACTTACAAAACTTGAATTAGTCCCCCTAAGTTTTGTGTTCCACGTGGCATAGTTTGACAACTTGTTAGTCCTTTCACGCCCTCTGACATCCTTAGGGCATTCATGTAGCGGAATTTAATCCTTAAAGTTTTGGATTTGCAAGGGGACTAGGTTCCCTCATTTGATGGCACAGATAAAAGCCTCAGTAAACACACTATTCAACATTTTTGGACTTTTGTAAAGTCCAATAACAAAATCGAACCAAAGAAAGGTCCAAAGTGATGAGCATTGTATGGCTATGATTTCTAAGCTATCTTTCAAAACATAAAACTGCTTGAAATAAGAAATGGCACCACCAAAAGTATTAAACCAAATACTTTAAATATTCATTCCGATGGAGTAACCTTGATCCTAAGACATCAATAGATTATTTCTCTCTTTGAAAGGTGGTGTATATATACACCTTTTTTGGTGTTAAAATATGCCTTTTAAATATATTTAACTCGATGGTGCTCCTCTAAACTCCCTCGTGCCTTGCACTGACTCTATCACCGTCATCATTCATATCTGACTCTAGGTTAAATTTTCCATGCTGACGTTTTTACAGTACGTCGTTCCAAGGGGACCCAAAATAATTTTTGACCACAATTTTGGTCTTTTGAAAGATAAAAAATATAAGAGTATGTACACCAAAATTGAGATCAGAACACTCATATATTAATGGACCAGGTGAGCTTAACATACAATGTACAAAATGCCACTATAAAAGTGAGAGAGCCATAGACAGGAAACCTCATCGATGTCAAAACAATCAATCAATAGCATCAACGGCTTTGTCTTGTCCTGCACAACAAATAATTCTATCTTTAGGTTTACATACAATTGATCACCTATATCATCATCCTCTATTGTATGTCTACCTAAGACTGATCCTCTAATTCACCCTCTAATTCTCTCTCTTCTTCCCCAATGTCATGATCTCCACCTTCCTCCATTACAGTGTCATTAGTGTCACCTTCTTCCTGGCCCAAATCATCATTTTCATTCTCTTCCCTAGATCCATTGGCATCATTAGTTGGATCTGTTGATGGCATCTTTGTATCCATTCTCTATCTTCAAAAATATGTAAATGCTTCGTGGGGAAACTTGCAGGACCGCGTACCACCACCTTGGATATGAATGCTCCGAATGATGCCATCAATTATAATAATCAATTCATTATTATGTACCTATTCACAATGCTTTCGAAGAACAAAAGTATCACTTTCATCAGTTCAGAGTCTGGTGGAGTCAATGGCAAAGAAACCACCGTTGTCTCTCCTGATTGTAGCATTGTGACCATTGTACCCTACCTCTAACCTCAAACTCTGTTCCATGGAAGTGGCTGCAATCTTGCAATCTGCCATATGAAACTTCTTCAGGAGACTATCAACATACTTGAGTTGACTCATGAATGTGCTATTTGAATCTCTCCAGAACTCAAATCCAAGACAATAGTGCATAAGTCCAAGATCTTTCATGTTGAACTCTACAATTTAGTTTTCTGATGAAGCTATCCTTGCTTCTTGTCACAATCAGATCATCTACATACAAAAGTGCAATAGTAATGATTTCCCTTGAACTTTGTAGGCATATGTGGGAAAGTAATAGACCCTTGAAGTTGATTCACACTGATGTCTGGGGTCAGCAAAATACTTGTCAATTCTGCTATACCAACTTCTAGGTGCTTGCTTTGAGTTGTAGAGACTCTTCTTGAGATGGCAAACCTTATTCTCCTTTCTTGGTTCAACATAACCTACTGGTTGTTGCATGAAGACTTCCTTGTCTAGGTAACCATTGAGAAATGCATTCTTGACATCGAGCTGATACACATTCCATCTGTTAAGTGTCACTAGTGATATCAAGAATCATATGGAATCCATATTTGCTATTGGAGCATAAGTCTCATCATAATCCTGACCATATTGCTGTGCAAATCCTTTTGCAACTAGTCTGCCTTTGTATCTTTGAATACTGCCATCTGGATTGTACTTCACTTTGTATACCCATTTGTTTGCTATGGCCTTCTTTCCTAGTGGAAGGTCACATAATTCCCAAGTATTATTCTTATACAAAGCATCCATTTCTTCATTCATAGAAGTCTGCCATTTTGGCTTGTCTACTGCATCTTTGAAGTACACTGGCTCTTTTGTAGCCAGGATGGTAGTCATAAGAGCATAGTTGGTGGTTTCAACTTGAATTGCTTTGCCTTTCTGAGCATATGTCAATCTAGCTGGAGATCTACTTTCCTTAGTAGACTGCATCTGAGCTGCTGTGGCTCTGCCTGGGGTGTTTCTGGCAATTCTTGCTCTTCTTCATCAACTTGTTCTGTAGATGATTGTGAAGTTGATGCTTCTATATCCTGTGTAGGTGAGAGGTTTTCCATTCTGATTCCTCATCAAAGATTACATCTATGGAGATAATGACTTTGCGGTTGATGGGATCATACAACTTGTATGCTTTTCTTTCTTCATTGTAGCCAACCATGATGCATTTGCATGACTTCACATCCAATTTCCTACAATTATCATCATGTATGTGGGCATATGCTATGCAACCAAATATGCGGAGATGCCCAATGTGTGGCTGAAGTCTAGTGAATGCTTCATAAGGAGTCATACCTTGTATCAGTTTAGTAGGAAGCCGATTAAGCAAATAGTTTACAGTGGCTATTGCTTCTACCCAATACTGATTTGGAAGATGCTTTTCACTAAGCATAGCACTATCTGCTAAAGTCCCATTCTTCCTTTCAACTCTTGCATTTTGCTGAGGAGTATTTGCACATGTGAATTGTCTTCGAATGCTATGATTTTTGCAAAAGATCATAAATGCTAAAGACATGTATTAACCTCCTCTATCTGATCTCATGACCTTGATCTTTCTGCCTATATGGTTTTCTACCATGGCTTTGAATTCTTAAAATGTGGAAAAAACCTTCAGATTTCTCTTTTAAAAAGTAGACCCAACAATATCTGCTGTAGTCATTGATAAAAGTCAAGTAGTAAAGTGAACCATTGATGCTGCAGGTCTGGGCATAACCCATACATCTATCTGTATGTATCAAATCAAGAATACCTCATGCACGAGAGGTCTTCTACCAAAGTTGGTTCACTTTTGTTTGCCGAAGCAGCATGCTTCGCAAACTTTTCTAAGAAACTGTAGCTTCGGAATCCCAATTGCCATATTCTGATTCCTGAGATCTAACAAGTACTTGAAATTGACATGACCATATCTCTTGTGCCATTTTGCAGATAGTGGCATCTATTGCGGTTGAGCTGACATGGCATGCTTTTATGGTATTGTAGCTAGCATTTTGTATAAGCATCCTTCCTTGACACCTTTTGCTACTAGTAGCTGACATCTTTTGGATTTGTCTCTGATAGTGCATTCATCTTCGTCGACGATGACTCAGTAGTTGTGTTCCGTCATTTGACCTACTGACAAAAGGTTCTTGCTGAGTTTCGGAACATAGAACACATCTTTCACCAATCCTTTCATACCAGTGAAATTGTTCATAGGGATAACACCTGTCCCTTAAACTGGATTCGGTGTATTATCTGCAGTGTAGATGGCATTTTTCTGACCTTCTAATGGTTTCATATCTATGAACCATTCTTGATGATTTGTCATGTGAGATGATGCACCGTTGTGATATACCAAGGATCCTGTTCCGCTTAATCGACTTGATAGTAGCTGAAATCCTCTTTGGGATTGCAATTAGTGTCTAGGTACACTGTCTAGGTACACTGTATCAGTTTGTTGCATTTCCTCGCTTACAAGAAACATATTCCCATGTTCCTTTGCAAAATGACTGTGACTAGAATGTCCACCACGATGATTTCCTTTGGCTTGAAAATTCCCTCAATTGCTACTGGATTGATCGCTTTGGTCGCACTGCTTCTTGCGGCAATCTCTTTCATAGTGCCCAAACTTGTGATAGTAGTTGCACTGGATGTTTGACATGTTGGTGGATGCATTCCCTCATCCTTGGATCTTCCTCGATTGGAATAATTTCCTCTTTGCTAACTTTGATGTTGCTGAGGATGATGCTGATGCTGATTCTGACTTTGCTGATGACTTTGTAATTGATGATGACCACTTCTCTGGTATGATCTACCTCTGCCTCTACCTCTGCTTCTGTCTGAAGCTGTGAAAGCCTGATCATTAGAATGACCTTTTTGTGCTTGAATGGCTTGCGTCCTGAGTTCTTCACCAAGTAGGACTGACTAAAGTTCTTCTAGTGTTGGAATTTGCCGTTGGATGGCAATACTCTAAACTAGATTGGCATCTTCAGTGTATTTGCAGTTGATTCATACAGAGATTTTCACGACACTTTTGAGTACATTTCTTGCACCATGTCGACTAGCAACCTCAATCTGGAGGCATCTACTAAGTTAGACAACTCCAATTACGGTACACGGAAATACCGAATGGAGACCATTCTTGTGCTTCAGGACAAATGGGAGTATGTCGATGGGTCTAACCCTAGACCATTGGCCGATCCAGCCACTAGTAGCTCTACTCCATCTGTTGTCACAGCACTAGCAACGGGATCTACAACGAGATCTACATCTACACAAACAGTTTCTGCACCAGTAGCAGATCCTGCCATTGCCCGAGCTCAAGCAGAATGGGATAAGAAAGACAAGTATGCCTATCACCTGATCAAGCAGAATGTGCAAGATGTCATGCTAGGACAGCTCAACACAGTCAAGACATCAAAAGAAGCATGGGATATGTTTGCAGCTCTCTACGAGTCCAAGAACACATCCAGGATTCTCACCCTGAGAAACATAATCAACTAGAGTTTCCGCAACAGCAGTGAAACCGATCATGCTTATGTACTCTGCATCAAAGACTAAAACAATCAACTTGCAGCAGCAGGAGAGACTATGAATCCCACAGAAATGGTTTAAGTAATCCTGAATGGACTAGGAGAAGGATACGAGAATCTAGTCCAGAGTATTGCCATCCAACAGCAAATTCCAACACTGGAAGAACTTCAGTCAGTTCTACTTGGTGAAGAACTCAGGACTCATGCCATTCAAGCACGTAAAGGTCATTCTAATGATCAGGCATTCACAGCTTCAGACAGAAGCAGAGGCAAAGGCAGAAACAGAGGTAGATCATACCAGAAAAGTGGTCATCATCAACAAAATCAAAGTTAGAATCAGCATCAGCATCAGCATCATCCTCAGCAACATCAAAGTCAGCAAAGAGGAAATCATTCCAATCGAGGAAGATTCCAAGGATGAGGGAATGCATCCACCAATGTGTCAAACATTCAATGCAACTACTGTCACAAGTTTGGACACTATGAAAGAGATTGCCGCAAGAAGCAGTACGACCAAGGTGGCCAATCAAACAGTAAGAGGGAATTCCCAAGGAAGAGGAAATCATCGTGGTGGACATTCTAGTCACAGTCATTTTGCAAATGAACATGGAAATATGTTTCTTGCAAGTGAGGAATTGCATCAGACTAATACAATGCACCTAGACACTGATTTCAATCCCAAAGAGGATTACAGTTATCAAGTTGACCAAGTGGAACAGGATCCTTGGTACATCGACAGCGGTGCATCATCTCATATGGCAAATCATCAGGAATGGTTCACAGAAATGAAACCATTAGAAGGACAGAAAAATGTCATCTACACAGCAGACAATACACCGAATCCAGTTCAAGGGACAGGTGTTATCCCTATGAACAATTTCACCAGTACAAAAGGATTAGTCAAAGATGTGCTCTATGTTCCAAAGCTCAGCAAGAACCTTTTGTCAGTAGGTCAAATGACGGAACACAACTACAAAGTCATCTTCGACGGTGATGAATGCACTATCAGAGACAAATCCAAAAGAGGTCAGCTAGTAGCAAAAGGTGTCAAGGAAGGACGCTTATACAGAATGCTAGCTACAGTACCAGATAAGCATGCCATGTCAGCTCAAATGCAACAGATGCCACTATCTGCAAAATGGCACAAGAGATATGGTCATGTCAACTTCAAGTACTTGTTAGATCTAAGGAATCAGAATATGGCAATTGCGATTTCGAAGCTACAGTTTCTTGGAAAGGTTTGTGAAGCATGCGCTTCGGCAAACAAAAGCGAACCAACTTTGTCAGAAGTACCTCTCGTGCACGAGGTATTCTTGATTTGATTCATACAGATGTATGGGGTTATGCCCAGACCCGCAGCATCAATGGTTCACTTTATTACTTGACCTTCATCGACGACTATAGCAGATATTGTTGGGTCTACTTTCTGAAAGAGAAATCTGAAGTGTTTTCCAGTTTCAAGAATTCAAATCCATGGTAGAAAACCAGACAGGCAGAAAGATCAAGGTCATGAGATCAGACAGAGGAGGTGAATACATGTCTTCAGCATTCATGAACTTTTGCAAAAATCACGGCATTCAAAGACAATTCACATGTGCAGATACTCCTCAGCAGAATGCAAGAGCTGAAAGGAAGAATGGGACTTTAGCAGACAGTGCTAGAGCAATGCTTAGTGAAAAGCATCTTCCGAATCAATATTGGGCAGAAGAAATAGCTACTACTATGTATTTGCTTAATCGGCTTCCTACCGAACCGATACAAGGTATGACTCCTTATGAAGCATTCACTGGACATAAGCCATGCACTGGGCATCTCCGCATATTTGGTTGCGTAGCATATGCCCACATACATGATGATCATCGCAGGAAATTGGATGCGAAGTCACACAAATGCATCATGGTTGGCTACAGTGAAGACTATGATCAAGACTATGATGAGACTTCTACTTTAGTAGCAAAGATGGATTCCATATGGTTCTTGATATCACTAGCGACACTTAGCAAATGGAATGTGTATCAGCTCGATGTCAAGAATGCATTTCTCAATGGTTATCTAGATGAGGAAGTCTACATGCAACAACCAACAGGTTATGTTGAACCAGGAAAGGAGAACAAGGTTTGCCATCTCAAGAAAAGTCTCTACGGCTTAAAGCAAGCACCCAAAAGTTGGTACAGCAAAATTGACAAGTTTTTTGCTGATCTAGGATACATGAAGTCCAATGCAGATCATACTTTCTACTACAAAGTTCAAGGGGAAGACATTACTATTGCACTTTTGTACGTAGATGATCTGATTGTGACAGGAAGCAAGGATAGCTTCATCAGAAAATTAAAACAAGACTTATCTATAGAGTTTGACATGAAAGATCTTGGACTTATGCACTATTGTCTTGGAATTGAGCTCTGGAGAGATTCAGATAGCACATTTATGAGTCAGCTCAAGTATGTTGACAGTCTCCTGAAGAAGTTTCATATGGCAGATTGCAAGATTGCAGCCACTCCCATGGAACAGAGTTTGAAACTTACTAAAGATTCAGAAAAGCCTACAGTCAATGAAGATACTACAGGCCACTCATCGGATCTCTTATATATCTGACAATCACACGGCCAGATATTTGTTATGCAGTAAGCTCACTAGCACAGTTTATGGCAAATCCAAAACAGTCTCACTGGAATGCAGCCAAAAGAGTCTTGAGATACATCAGAGGTACAAGACAGTTTGGGATAGAATACAGAGGAAGTCATCCACAGTTGCATGGATAATGTGATAATGACTATGCCAGAGATCATGAGACTAGGAGATCGACACAGGGATATGTATTTTTCCTTGGTCAAGGTTCTATATCATGGTTGTCAAACAAACAACCAACTGTTTCTTTTTCTTCGACTAAAGTAGAATATAGAGCACTCACTATAGGTGCATGTAAGGCTATATGGCTCAGAAGACTATTGTAAAAAATAAACTACTTTGATGAGTCAAAGCCAACAACAATATACTGTGATAATCAATCGGCTCAAGCATTGGCCAAAAATCTAGTATATCACTCCAGGACAAAGCACATTGATGTCAGAGAGCACTTCATCAGAGAAAGAGTGTTACTTGGTGACATCACACTGCAGCATTGTGATAGCAAAGAAAATGTTGCAGACATCTTTACCAAACCACTCGGTAAAGAGCTATTCGAGAAACACCGACTAGCTCTTGGTTTGACGCAGAGGAAGGACATTCCCATTAAAGGGGTGTGATGGAATGTAATGCTCAGTCCTTCTTTGATTCCCCAGAATCATCATCTTGAGGGAAGGCCTACTTCATGATGTTGATCTTGAGGGAAGTTGTTGAGAGTTCACGCTCAACATCATGTGATCATGTGTGCATAGCACCATCACGTGATCATATGTGCATAGTACTAACCTTATAGAGTGCTATAAAGGAAAGGGTTAGATCCCCTAACCCTAACCCTAAAATGGTTTGTATATATTCTATTTTTAACTAAATCTAGTGTACAGTTAGTCATTTGTGGTGTGCTCTCTAGCTGTGCCCTCTCTCCTCATCTCCACTCTTCTCCTCTCCCCTCTTCATATTTTGTTAGAGGATTTTCTCCACCACTAGGTCAGGTAGGGCATTTCACCCGACCTCCTCCTCCCGTCAATGAGGATCGTTAGTTGGAACATTCAGGGCCTCGGTCATATACTTCATTGACGCCGTAGGCAACTAATTCGTAACCAACTCCATCCAGGTGTTTCAGGGCCCCATTGATATCCTTATGCTCCAAGAGCATAAGCTGGATGGTAGAGATTGTGCCAAGTCAGGTAAGCTTCTTTCTGGCCATACTTTCTATTCAACTGCCGTGGGCACCAAGGGAGGCATTTGCATTTCTATTTCTTTTTCGATGCTCCCCTTGGTCATTGGACATGGAGTCATAGTCCCCTCCAGAGCACAGTGGGTTATTTTGATGATTGGTGGCCGTAAGGTTGGCTTTCTTAACCTTTATGCACCCAACTTGAGAGGGGATCGTGTCCTCCTTTGGAAGGATTTGCTCTATTGATCCCATATTGCAGACTCTTGGATTATTGGGGGCGATTTCAACATGGTTGAGATGCCTTCAAACAAAAGAGGGGGTAGGGAAGGTGGCATTCACTCCCTTGAGAGAGCAACATGGGATGCCTTCCATTTTCAATTCAGTGGCAAAGATGTTTGGTATGATGATGCTTTTCACACTCAGCCATAGTCTCTTCTGTTTTCTTGGTCGAACATGAGAGTCAGATCCGATGGCATGGCAGACATTTTTGTCTCACATGGCCATTCCCCTAAATGCACTAGCTCATGTGGAACCAAAGGCATTTCAGTGGACAGAGGAATGCGACAAGGCATACCGACAACTCAAAATCCAACTCTCATGCTCACCAGTACTGATGTCCCTCGATTGGGAGAAGAATTTTCATGTGTTTGTTGATGCTTCGAATAGAGCCATTGACAATGTCCTGATGCAGGAGGATGTCTCCCTCAATCCCTTGAAGTGCTAGTTTTGGGTGAAACGTGGGGTTATTCTCGAGCACGTAGTGTCCAAAAATGGAATTTACATGGAATTTAACAAGATTAAACTTATTTTGGTATTACCCCCACCCACGAATGCAAAGGGCATACAACGATTCACTAGAAATATGGGCTACTACCACAGGTTTATTTACAATTATGCTAAAATTGCTTGCCCCTTGTACAAATTGCTGATCATATTCCATTGGACAAAAGGATGTCCATTATCCTATGAGCACTCAATTCGGACTTAGTGTTTCATGTCCACATTGATGCTTTTAAATTCACGATAGGGTGCATATTGGCACAACCAAGTGAGTTTAACTTGGACTCTCCAATGTACTTTGCTAGTCACTAGCTGAAACCACAACCGAATGTGAATGGCATATGCAGTTAAAAAGTTAGGCATTACTTGTTAGCAAACAACTTTGTCTTCTTTGTGGATCACTAGGCTTTCCTTTACTTAGTCAACAAACCATGCATGACTGGTCGCATCATGCGGTGTATGCTCATCCTCCTAGTATTTGAATTCACAGTGGTAGTCTCGAGAAGGGATACACACACTTCATGGCTGATCATATGTCTTGATTTACCAATGGAGAACTCACAACAAGAGTGGAAGATGATCTTGTAGATGCCCCGTTATTCTTTATTGACTTGGTTCCGGAGTGGGCATAGAAAATATGACACTTCTTGGCCAATGAATTTCCTCAAGATGAGACATTCAACAAAGATAGGGCTAGAAATTTGATCAAGGATGCAACCCCATATCAATAAACTACTAAACAACTCTACTAGGTTTTTGGTATTTGCTTGAACCTTTCGATGTGGGAGACAGGATCTCCTTCTCCTAAGAACTTAGTGATGAGCTTAAAGATCATGGCCAGATGGCTCCGTGAAGCATTGGTATCTCTTCTCATGACCACTTGGGGCGTAGCCCCCCTTCCTAGTGCTTGCACCAAGATCCTCATCGCCTCGTTCATGAGCACAGGTCTATGGTGCAGAAGGAGGTGCTTGAGTGGCTAGCACTGTACCTTGTGAATTATAGAAGTTTGTTGACCAAATAGGAATTGTGTTAGGTAGTCTTGGCCTCATGGGACTTGGGGCTAGCATGCATGGTGGACTCGTTTGGACTCGGGTCTACTAGCCTTACTAGTATGGGCCTTGGCATAAGCACACTTACATTAGGCATAGGCCTATAAGATAGAGCTATGGGGAACGGAATACCTTATGAGGCTCCACCCTAGGTGGTGTACAGATTTAGACATGGAGCAGTTGGATGTGGTAAGGTGCTCTCCCCAAAGTCCACTTAATCATTTCCCTACCCATTGGGCCTTGGTGGCCAGAACCTGGGTACCCAGGGCTCATACATTCTTGTAAAGAATGGTTCACCCTCATAGAATTGAACACTTTGCCCTGTAGGTTCCCCAGTTGCTATGCTGAGATGGGTATGGGATTGCTTTGAGAATTACCTGATACAAACATTGGTTGGGGGTCTTGTAGTCCTTTAGCCACTCTGGTTTGCGTAGTGAAGGGATTGACTAGGTCAGGGTAGACAAGCCAAACTATCCCATGAGATTAGAAAATGATTCCCTCAAACGCGAGGCTGTATTGAAAGGAGTAGAGGATTGGGGTCTTATGGAACTACAGTTAGGAGCCACGGAGGCCCCATGATTTTTGTTCAAGTTTTCCCCTATTTTTGCTTCGAAGCTCATAGCATCCTCCCAGCTCGAGGACTCCATGCGTATGAGACTATATATCGAGTATGAACTTAAGGTCAAGATCCTAGATGGATGTGGCAGTGTGGTGTTATATGGATAGGTTAGGGCATTGTTTGAAGTGCTATCCTCCAATTTAGGTTCAACACCTATCACCCTCCTAGACCTCAGCTGCATGTCGCCTACTCTGCTTGGCTGCCCAGTTAGAATAAGTCTCTGGGCCTCTCTGTCCCTTAAAGTAGCAGTTGATGTGTTAGCCTTAAAGCCATGACTCAGGGAGTTGATGTGTTGGCAGCCACTGTGTTAGCAATATAGCAACAGTTGTTGCATTAGTGATATAGCAGCAAGATTGAATAATGCAGTGGGTGCGTAAAGCTATGATTGAGTAAAGCAAGGACTGCTTAATGCAGTGGGTTAATATAGCAGATGTGACTGATAAAGCAATGGGTTACAAGTCATTGTGTTATCCTTAAGGTGAGGGTTGACCTCTGAGGTGATAGTTGTGAGTTCATTAACTGCCACGTGGTGTTAGGTGAGGTGGGTGGCCAACTAGCAGTCCACATGTCAGTCGCTACATTATAAAGTAGTGATTGGTTGAGTCATTCTGCTATCTGTAAAGCAACGAGACTCACAGTCTGGCTGAGTCATGTTGATTGGTTTTTGGCACTCTCTAAATATTTTTGAGTTTCTGTTCAAGGTTTGTGAGCACAAATAGGTGCTATACTACCTATAAAAATAAAAAAAGCACAAAAACCAACTTAAAAGCATTGAACGGGAGATTTTTGAAGGGGGTGGCTGAGAACTCACTCGTGTGTCAACTTAATCTAATCCAAACTCATTGTTTTAGTGTTTGTAAGTGAGATGTGACACCACACACATCCCTACTAGCTATTCCTATAGTGTGGCAACAAAAAACACCAAAAAAAAAAGCTCAAATGGGTGAAAAACACTCTATGGATAGAAGTGGTAGTTTCTACTTTTCCTACTCCAAACACACACTTTCCTCCATACCCATCCTATACTCCACTAACAAAACTTTAGATAAGGTAGGAGCATTGTGCAATGGGTGGATAATGATAGAGGCTTGTGCAATATGAAAGACTACCTCAAACTCCTGGGCAACGATGCCAAAAACAGTGTAGTCTATGCGGAATGCCATCAAATCATCTACTCTACTCTCAAACAAATTCTTGTGGGAGCTTCGTATGCACAAGACACACACTTGTGTCACCTAAGAATCCACCGGATCATGTGCAAGTGATTCCACGAGGGGGAAAGAGAGAGGGGGAAGGGGAGAAGGGGATGAGGCATGGGGGAGGGAATGGGAATGGGGAGAGTGGAAATCACAAGACAACTTAGCAAGAGGAAGCAAGAAGACTCAATGCAAGAGAATGAAGAGAAAGAAAGAGCTTCTATTCCAAAACTTGCAAGTACATAATGAAGACCAAAGTCAAACTTTTGGCCTTATATACATTTCCACCTTTTGAAGGGAGGGCTAACCCTTGTACTCTCATGTACCTCTCTCATTATCATTTTATAACCACTTGGGCCCATTCGTCTCAGCAAGGCAAATATCATATTCTAATCCTCATACTCTCTTCTACATCTGCTCTTACTTTACATGGTACATGAAGTGTCAACCGTGGTGCCGGCGGTTAACAAAAGCTCTTGCTTGTGAGCATCTATAGTCACACAAAAAGGTTTGGAAGTTGTTGCTAGACATCCATGAAGTTGTGCCCTGTCCTTAGATGGAAGGAGAAAAAAGAATAATGATGTAGTTTCTATGTGTGTTGTCATAAATTTTCTTATGATCTCTCGATTACATAGTCTCTCATTATGCTAGTTTCTTTAGTTTTGGTGTGCTCCTTTCAGGGGAGTTGTAAATACAATGGGAACTTTTATATATCTTTAAAATTATCCCTCTTTTTCTAGCCCTTTTATTTTTTCGAATAATCTTGAGGATGAAGGGTGTGACAAGCCAATGCAAGTATGGAATGGGCAAGAAGAATGTATGGACCACCATTTTGGGATGCAAATTTGTATGTTTGTCTTGATGTTGCAAGCCAAGAGGAGGTTGTTAATGATGACAACCAAGTCCTAGCTTGCTTGCCAACCCTTATGACTAGGATTGAGGATCATTTCAATGAGCAAATAGATAAAGTTGTAGATATATTATAATTTGAGAGTTATTCCATTTTGAGATATGGAATAGTATATGTGTCACTTTTAAAGATTGCTCTAATAAAATATCCTTTCTTGTGATAGCAATTCAAGAATCTTGGGTGATAAAAACTAAAGGAATCTAGCCATGTTCCTCTATTTGCTTTGGTTGCATAGAAACGGAGTATTTGCTAGCATGATAATATCTACTATATCTATTTCTTAATAATTTGACATTTTCCATTGCCATAAGAAAATATATACATTTTCCCTTTGGAAAAAGACCAATTTCATAATATATTCAAGCCACTATCAAAACAGATACAATATTTTATTCACTCTCTCCCTATGTATACCCTCCTAATGCATTCCCAATGTTCAACCATGCATGTACATACAAAAACAAATCTCAAATGTCTACTTGAAATACATTTCATATACAACCAAGATGTACAAAGAAAACATATATTCAATGTTCAATGGATATACATAGAAGAACCCATGTATTCAGAATAAATATTTGGTACAAGAGTTAGCTATTAGAAGAACATGCTCAACTCCATCTCTATCATGGGTGCCATGGAAAGTTCCCCTTTACACCCAAGTTTACCCAAGCATTTGGTTATGTTAGAAGCTACTTCATTCAATAGGATTTTCTAGTGTCATAATTTCAACTATCAATGCAACTCATGGAGCTCCTAGTGCATCCACCACAAAAAATACCTGCTCTTTGGAAACCCACCCAAGAGCATATACATAAGAGGAAAATGAGTATGAGAAAGGAACCAATGAATCCAAGAGCTCCAAGCCACTTGTAAGGACCAAAATCAATCTTAGCTTTTTTGACAAGATCTTGGTACTCATCTTCTAACTCTAGCAGTTTTGGAGCAGACCTATTGGTTGGTGGGAGGCGTGCCTACTGGTTGCCATGCATGCATGAGGGGGAATTTTTAGGGGAGAATCTAATGTGAAGAGGAAGAGGAGCCACTACATGAATGATCCTAGTTTGTGTGAGGCTGCAAGCTCTATGAATGTAGGATGTAAGCAAGAGGCTGAAAGGTTGTCCAGTGCTGGCTATATTGTATTTTACTAGTAGACTTCCTACAATCGGTGAGTTTCATGAGTTTTGGCTTATGAGTGTGGAGTTCAAAAGCCAAGATATGCAGCTAGGTTTGTTAGGTCTAGGGAGGTGGCTGAGCTCAAAAGAAGTGACATGCACACTATCATAAGGTTGGATCAGGCTCCCTCCCCATACAACAAATTACACATGATGGTGGATTCTCTGGTGTGGCTGAAGGCAAATCGGATGAGGGGAAGAATGCAAAGGATGAGGCTAATTGGAAGATTTTTTGGAGGTGGGGTAGGTAGACTATATAAGATCAAGAGGGGAGCCCGTTGAAAGTGCAAGGAGAAGATTTGGAGGAGGCTTTGTTAGGGAAAGAAGGTGAATTTAAGAATGTTGTTGCAGTCATTGATGGCCCTGACAATGGCTCTCGAAAGAGGAATCACTTGATGCAAACCATAAGAAGTGGCTCTTGGAGGAGAAGTCTTAGAGTGTGCACGTGCAAGAGGCCGGCTCGCAAGACAAGCAACCTCTAAAGGGAGTTTCAAAAATAAAATAATAATATGGCCAAGGTAGTTGGAGGAGGTACAAAAAATAGGTTTAATGTCCTATGAAATGTCTACAAAGTGCTCTCTATGCAATATTTGGAAGAGAGGGAGGTCAGATGTGTCTTCTATCTCATGGAATGTTCAAGGGTGTTGTGGAAAAAAAGAGGGGTTGCCTGACTACGGTTCGTAGTATGGTTGGATTCATTCCAACTTGCATGCTTTCAATTCCATTTTGGATTGGGCTCCCATAGGGCAGGTCTAAGTAGGGATTATTGATTGGGGCCATGTGCTCTCTCTGTGCTCTCAACTTTAGTGAGAAAGAGGACCCTTGATTGCATGTAAGAAATGCTAGAGTTTTTTATTTCATATTTTCTCATTAAACATGCCGACTTTTATTATGTAGAAAATAGGAAAAAAAGATACAAATTTGGCCAACTAAAAAGGGTTCACTACCCATGACCTACGCCATACAGGCACAAAAACTTAACCCAAAAAAAAAAACCCCAACCCCCTCCCTAAACACTAACCCTCAAAAGTCAAATCTTCCTAATTCACACAAAAAGCTTCCCACCAAGGAGTCTTTCTTCCCAATTATTCTCCCAAAGTCCCTCAATGTTTGCTTCACCAGACCGTAGATTCTCTATAGCCAACTCCAACCACACCATTCCTAAACATATACTAAATAGAAAGCGTCACATCAACACGTATATGCTACCAGCACACCGCCGGTGTCGACAGGAGCCCTCGAGTATCCCTAGAATCACCGATTTCCATTTAGTTCGCAAAGGAAATTTGCACATTAGATTGACCTTCCGAATCACTGCTGCCACTGCAAACCACACTCTCCTTGATGCACTACAAGCCTAAAGCAAGAGAATGCAACTCTCTACATAACACTCACTAGAGGACACATATGATTTTGTTTAGACCATTTGGTGGCACAGGCAATCAAATTGATCTCTAAGAGCCCACACCGACTTCCCAATCAGACCTTCTCACGTCCCACAAATGCAACCAATATCTAATACCCTTCTTATGAAGAGATCAAGCCACTTGCAAGTCCATCCAAGCCAAGGATTTATCTTGAAAGATCACTGACCAACTCCACCATACCCCCTCATAAAGGATACCATCTCCCCACAACCCTGTACATCCCTTCCATTTCATAAGAAGATCACACCCTTTCCAAGCATACCCTTTCCATGCATCAACTGTTTCTAGCAAGCCGGCCTGAACCTTGATTTTTCACAAAAAACCAAGAGCATACTTTATCATACCAGCTCAAATACTCCACACACCCACTCCTCCACCCTTCCCCCAGCCTCTAAAAACCATTTGAAATGCTCCACCCAAGGGGCCTACACTTTAAAAACTTTTGGCATCCATTTATTATTCAAAGTTACATTTCTTTTATTAATATATGGGAGCCCCAATCCTCCATTATTCGTAGCTGCCTTCATTGCCTCCCATGGTATGTAATGTCAATTCCCTCTTATCCCCCCTCTTCAGCCAAATGAAACCAAGCAACATTTTTTCAATCTTAGCCTAGTGACTCTGTTGAAACCGCCAAATAGAAGCTGAATAGTCATAGTGGCCATGATAGCAAATGCTTAACAATCAACACCTGATCATTTTATCCCCTTGTAACACCATATCATGGCCGCACCTTATGCCATATCTTTTCTTTAAAGGAGTCAAGAATCAGGGTAAGCCCCACCCCTAAGGAAGCTCCTAAATACTGGAGCACAATCCCTCTTTGCACCCACTTCACAAGCATTTGTCCCAACCACTCAGGAATCACCCTCCAATCATCACTGCACAACCCAAATATTTAATTCCAACTACAAATTGACTTGAAGCCAAGAAAAACCTGTCCAGTACTAGTCACAAATTCTTCACACTCCCTTGTTCCTCCAAAGGCAAAGCCACCATATTGTCTACAAGAAGTTGAAGGCAGAATTGATTAGCAGAGGGAAGGACCATCCCTCTAATCTCCCCTTTGGCTATACCTTCCTTGACTCTACCTTGATCAACTAAATTAAAAGAACAGTGCATAGATCAAATAATAAAATAGCCCAGGGACACCCTTGCGAAATAGACCACTTGAATTCGAACCTCCCTACCACTCTGCCATTTAAACAAAGCACAGTAGCTGCATTGCCAAACAACGTTTTCACGATTATGCAAAATCCTTGACCAACCCCCAATTTATACAACACTGTGAGAATAAAGTCCCATCGGACCCTCTCTGGTATGCTTGATCGAAAGCAAACCCCAACCATACACAATTTTAACCCATGTTAGTACATATTCTAAGGCAAAGGATACATTCAAAATATTCTCAAATAGCTCTTAGATTTGAAAAAACCATTCTATTGCTGTCCACCACTTTAACACAGAGATCTTTGATCCTTCCGACTGTAGGTTTAGCAATAATCTTGTAAGAAGTGTTCAACATAGTTATAGGCCTCCAGTCCCTTACTTGTAACCTATTTTGTCTTTTAAGAATCATTTGAATCAATCCCACATTAATGTCTTCAGCTAAGCGGCCTCTTTCCACAACACAGTTGGCCATATCACAACCAAATCAACCTTTAGTAGCTCCAAAATTCCACATAGAAATTAGCAGTGAGCCCATATAGAATTCAGTAGTGAGGCCATCTGGGCCGGGGAACTTATGAAATTCCAAAGAGTCAAGTGCCTCCCAAATCCCCTTTTCGAAAAAGATCCTTTCGAACCCCACTCTTTGACTAGCATCAACATGAGGGACAAAAATCCTAGTTCACCTCATTGAGAGCATTTCTCCAACCATCATCCTGCTCACCTTTTGACCCAACAATGAGAGTGAATTCCTCGCTAAACACCTCTGTAGCATGCCAAAACTTTGAAATCACATTACCTTGAGCATCTTGCACCTAATCAACCAACTCCCTTTGATGTTTCTTCTTCACACTTTGCATAAAAGACTTAGAAGGATAGTCACCCAGCTTCAATCAAGTAAGCCAACTCTATATTCTTATGCTCTTGGCCTTCCCTACCTCTTCCTTTTTCAATGCCTCCTCAACTTATGTCAACAAGGTCACCAAAATCAAGTCATATAGATTAAGTTTCAAGGCCTTCCTAAGACTAGATTCCATTTCACGGCCTTCCTAAGACTGATGTCTCTATACTCTATTTGCTTCCCGTGTTCAAGTTAGAATCCCAATCTTTGTCAACCTACAAAACAGCACGAATACCTTTGTCCCAACAAGAACATGGATCCAAAATCATAAATGCCTCTTGTCTCCTTTCTCCACACTCTATCCACCTCCTCCCAATATTCCATCCTCTCTAGTAGATCCTTGTTAAACTTATAGGGAATATCTAGGGACCTCCTACCTCTCCTAGAATAGAGAATGACCATAACACCAAACAATGATAAGATAATGCAAAATCTAGTACGACTTTACTACCCAAAGGAGCTCTTAACCACCACCCCTTTTCTGAGACATGAAGTCTGTCCAATGTACGGGCTCTATAATCCTCCCCTTTATGCTTATTGCTCCAGATAAATCCTCCCAAACCCTCTGGGTCAATCTCAACACAATCAATTAATCCCTTATCCAAGCATAAGTCCTCCCACAACTCAGACTCCACACCTCCCAATCCTCTACCCAAATGAGATGTATCCTCCTCGAGCTCCACTCATATTTTAATCCCCTCCTAACATCTAGTTGATCCCATACATATTCAAATTCAAAATCTCTAGCAAAATGGTGACACCCTCTTAAGAGATTTGATAAAGAATTCATTCCAATATGATCCATAGCAAGGCAAATGCCCTCTTTAGCACCACACTTACTTTCTTGTAAGAGCAACACCATAGGAAGTGCTACAAGTCCCAAAACCAAAGCATACCCCACATCAACATTAACATTAGTAGCTTGTCCATGTATCGTGAATATCTCTCGATTTGTATAGGAATCTAATTTACCACCATTTAAAAATGGTGTGATAACAACACACACCTATCACCAACATTGGGTGCTTAACTGTAACTACGTGGTCCTGCAGCATCATTGGTCTACTATTCTCACAAGCTAACCTTACCATTTAGCTAAAAAATGAATCTATGGATGCTCTATATACTTAAGGTGACAACATTGTCTTAAAGTTCAAGGTTCAAATGTTTTATAAAGATTCAATAGGGGTCCTAGGGGAGACAAAAGAATCGCTAACGAGCATCACATAGTGAGATTCGTCATAACATCAAGGTGAACTAAAAACAATTTAACATTTCTTTTTCACCCTACTGAGAGTAAGGGGATTTGTCAAAACTAAGGTAAGTTATTAATGTGAAAACAAGTTCTTGTATAGACCAAAGGTGGCTTGTATACAAAGAGATACCTTGGGATGCCTTAAAAACCTTTGGAACCTAGACATAGAATATTTGATGTTAACTTCCTTGTGGAAATTTGGAGTTATTCAAACACGGTGTAGGAATAAGAAGCCTTGTGGTTTAAGAAAAATGGAATTTGCTTTAAAAACCTTAGGGTGGTGGGACGTGGCCGAGTTGTCAAAATTAATAATAATAAACAAGAGTGCATGAGTATGCGCCTCCTTGTATATTTAGAGCACCTCCTAGTTTTATTTAGAGCTAAAGGTCTAATTAAGCTTGACATAACCTTTCACCTATGCAACCTTATTGGAAATTCACAAAAGACGAATCCAACTTCCCTCCTATGCTACTACGGTATGACTCACATTCATCCACCCCTTATAGTTAATGTATTTGCAATACCACTAGCTTTCTACCAAGTTAGAAAGGGAACTTGCCTTTCACAAACCAGCAGGTGCCTATGTGGCATCCTACAAGCGTCCATGCTAAAATATTTTTCATTCAGCAGTCAAAGGTCGCCCGAATGATGCACAATTTCTACCAATCAACTTAGAGGACAATGGCGCTTTGCAGAAGGTATTCGCCCAAGGGCAATATGTGAATTTGCCATGCCTAGAAACCACAAAAACTCGTGCCCAAGGACTTCTTGGAGCAAGAGTGAGCAAGTGCACATTAATACAATGGTTAGCTGCACTTTGGGATGCAAACAACAAGCAGACGATTTTTTTCAGTGTGTCACTGCGTTGGGTTATTCCAAGGCAGTTTTAGCTTGGTTTGTATATGATCTTCACAAAAAGCGAGTGTTTCAAAAAATCGCATGTGGAAATTCACAAGGAGAAACCGATTCTCTACTATAGCACTACCTCTATGAGCCTGTTGATGGGGGAAGGGTGGTTTGCTAACCCCTGTCCCTCTCAAGGCTAATGGTCACAATTGGTTTTTGGCCTGGCCGTAGGAAAGGCTGTAGTGATCGGTTGGTTTGGTAGAGATGATAAAATGCTATTTTTGGCATTGTAATTTTGTTCTCATCCAATTGGTGCTTGCTATTTTTGTCCCCATTTTTTTCTCCCCCTTTCTCTCTCTTCTTCTTCTTCTTCTTCTTCTTCTTCTTCTTCCAAGGCAGCTATTTTTGTCCTCATCCAATTGGTGCTTGCTATTTTTGTCCCCATTTTTTTCTCCCCCTTTCTCTCTCTCTCTCTTCTTCCTCTTCTTCTTCTTCTCTCTCTCTCTCTCAGCTTCCAGGGTAGGCCTTTTTGAATGTATTCAACTTGTTCTGCTAGCAAGGGCCCGAGGAGCAACCAAGTGTTCTTTCGAAAACCACCACGCATGAACCCAAATTGAAATTTGGAGTCCACGTGGTTTGCAAACCGCCCCCTTGGCATGAACAAGCTCAAAGGAAGAAATGCAAACCACCCTCTTGGCACAAAGGAAGCAGTGCTAACAAAATGTGAATCCTCTGTGTCTATAAGCTGTCAAAGCTTAAGAGCACCCACATCTCCGAGAACAAGACCGTAGGAGTAGCAAAGCTTCCATGCTCAAAATGGAAGAAGCTGACGATGAGGAAGACGAGGAGGAAGACGGTTTGAGCTCCGCTTGCTGGATCTTCCTTTATCTCACCTCTTTCTCTCTTCTTGTTTAACTTTCCTTTCTGCTTGGTTATGGGCCCTCAGCTCAGACTTCCCCTCTGCCGCCGCTCCTTTGGTGCAGACAGAGCTGGAAATGCACTCCACAGTTGGTTGCCACAATTAACGGACATCAAGGAGGATGAAAATTTAAATGGGCTTACACTGTTTCAGACCAACAATTTGATACATATGTATGTGAACCGTGGGAGCATGGCGGATGCTTGCCGGGTGTTTGCCTCCATGCCCAGGCACGATGTGGTGTCATGGAACATTATGATCCTGGGCCATGCCAAGCATGATGAGGGTGCGCGGGCTTTGGAGCTGTATGAACGGATGCACCAGGAAGGTGTGCAACCAAGCCAACGAACTTTTGTTGCTGCATTGAAGGCTTGCAGTAGCCTGGCAGCACTCGATGAGGGGAGGCAAGTTGACGTTACATATGTGAAAATAAGATGCCTTGCAAAGGGTAGAGCCATACATTCCCAAGTAGCAAAGAGGGCATTTGAATCAGATGTATTTGTGGGAACCACCTTGGTACATATGTATGCAAAATGTGGTAGCATGGAGGATGCGCAGCGTGTGTTTGATGAACAGCCTAATCCTAATGTGGTTACATGGACTACCATGATCCTCGGTTATGCTGAGCGAGAAGAAAGTGCGCTGGCTTTAGAATTGTATGCACAAATGCACCAGAAAGGTGTCCAACCGAATGATCGGACCTTTGTTGGTGCATTGAAGGCTTGTGGTTGCCTGGCAGCACTGGAAGAGGGAAAACAAGTTGATGGAAATTTGGTGAAAACAGGATGCCTTGTGAAAGGCAGAGATATTCACTTCCAAGTAGTAAAGAGTGGCTTTGAGTCTGATGTATTTGTGGAAAACACCTTGGTGAATATGTATGCGAAATGCGGTAGCATGGAGGATGCAAAATGTGTCTTTGAAACACTGGCTTACCCTAACATGGTTTCGTGGAATGCCATGATCCTGGGGTATGCTCAGCAGGAAGAGGGAGCACTGGCTCTGGAGTTGTATGCACAGATGCACCAGGAAGGTGTTAACACATGTGATCGAACCTTTGTCTTTGCATTGAAGGCTTGCAGTAGCTTGGCAGCACTGGAAGAGGGGAAGCAAGGTGACGATAAATCTGCAAAAAAAGGATGCCTCGAGAAAGGGAGAGCGATCCACTCCCAAGCAATAAAAAGTGGCTGTGAGTCAGATGTGTATGTTGGAACCACCTTGGTGGACATGTACACAAAGTGTTTAAGTCTGGAGGATGCACAGTGTGTCTTTGATGAATTGCCTTGCCGCGATGTTGCCTCTTGGAATGCTATGATTCTAGGGTATGCCCAACAGGAAGAGGGTGCTCGGGCTTTGGAATCATATGCACAGATGCACCGGGAAGGTGTGCAACCATGTGAAAGGACCTTTGTTGCCATATTGAAAGCTTGCAGTAGCCTCGCAGCACCAGAACAGGGAAAGCAAGTTGATGGGAAAGTTGAGATGACAGGATGCCTGAAGAAAGGTAGATCCATCCACTCCCATGTAGTAAAGATTGGATTTGAGTCGGAGGTATTTGTGGGAAACATCTTGGTGGATATGTATGCCAAATGTGGGATCCTTGAGGATGCGAGACGTGTTTTTGATGCATTGCCTCATCATGATGTGGTTTCCTGGAATGCCATGATCTTAGGGTATGCCCAGCAAGAAGAGGGTGCGCAAGCTTTGGAGTTATATACAAAAATGCATAAAAAAGGTGTCCAATTGTGTGAACGAACCTATGTTGGTGCATTAAAGGCTTGCAGTAGCCTGCCAAAGTCTTGTAGTAGCATGGCAGGACTGGAAGACGAGAAGGAAGTTGACAAGAAATTTGAGAAAAGCGGATGTCCGGAGAAAGGTAGAGTCATCCACTCTGAAGTTGTAAAGAATGGCTTAGAGTTAAATATATTCGTAGGGAATACCTTGGTCGATATGTATGCAAAATGTGGGAGCCTGGAGGATGCACGGCGTGTCTTTGACGAATTTGCTCATCGTGATGTGGTTTCCTGGAATGCTATGATCCAGGGCTATGCTACAGAAGAAGAAAACCAGGAGGCTTTTAGACTTTATGCACTGATGCAAGAGCAAGGCCTGACACCAAATTGTCTTACCTTTGTTGCCATTCTGAAAGCTTGTGGCAACACAGCAGCTCTAAAAACTACAAAGGAACTCCATTCTCAAATTAGCAGGGTTGGTTTTGCGACTACTGCAATTGTAGCAGTTAGTCTTATTGACGTATATGGTAGATGTGGGAGCATGGTTGATGCTCAACTGTTGTTCGATGCCTTGCCCACAAAGGATGTTGTACCATGGAATGCATTGGTTGCGGGCTATGCCCGGCAGGGAGAGAGTGAAGTTGTGTTTCGTTTGTTTAAGAGAATGAGGCACGAGGGTATACAGCCAGATGAAGTCACATTTCTTAGTATTCTCACGGTATGCAGTCATGTGGGTTTAGTGGACAAGGCTCAGAACTACTTTCATTCTATGATCAAACAGTACCGCATTACCCCTGCTCTTGGGCACTGTGCTTGCATGATTGATCTCCTTGGCCGTGCAGGCCAACTGGATGAGGCAGTGGCGATGGTGGAGAAGATGCCTTTCCAACCTAATGCTGTTATTTGGTTGACTATATTGGGAGCTTGTCGGAAATGGAAAAATGTAGATGTTGGTAAGCATGCCTTTGAACATGTGGTGAAATTAGATGACAAAATTCCTGCAGCATATGTCCTGATGGCAAACATATATGCAGATGCTCACATGCACGATGAGTATGACAGAGTCCAGGTAATGAGAAAGAATGCTCAAGCATGGAAGAAGCCAGGAAAGAGCTGGTGGACTGACCTTAGTGGACAGGTGCATGCTTTTGTGGTGGGGGATAGGAGCCATCCTCAAACCACAGATATATCTGCAAAGGTGAAGGGTCTTTCTTTTATATTGAAGGAGGAAGGATGTTCGTCCCATCTGGAGGGTGTGCTACAAGATACATGTAATGATGAGAAAGAAGAAATACTGTGTGGGCACAGTGAGAACCTGGCCATTGCGTGTGCCCTAATCAATACACCTGAGGGAACACCCATACGCATTGTAAAAAATCTGAGGGTTTGTGGTGATTGTCACAAGGTGACCGCTCTTATATCACTGATAGAACGGCGAAATATTATTTGCAGAGATGCAAATCGTATTCATGATTACAAGGAAGGAAAGTGTTCTTGTGGGAACTATTGGTAGCTACATTTCCTTTTATTTCTGTTTGGAGCATGGAGTCCAATGTGCTGACTTGTGAAGTTTGCTGGCAAGGGCAACCTTTTACCATATCAGATTGCTCTATAGTCAAGTGATTCTGGCGATTTAGCTGGATCATTGCTCACATCAAATGTTACAGTCCTGTATGATAGTTCAAAGATGCCCCTTTAACATGAGAGCATTTGGACAAAATTGCGATGAAGACCACCTCCTTGGCAATCTGGGGAAATTTTGGTTCAAGACAGCCGGTGCTAGAGACAGGGAGTCAACTATCTTAGATTCTCTATCCAAGGTGGTACTCCATATGAGACCAGTGCTGTCAAATAGTAACACTAGGTACCAATTATGTGAGTTGCTAAGCCTATTGGAAAGCCAAAGTACATGATGGATCCCAAAAGTGCAGAACAGATAAGAGAGAAAGTTGACCAAATACCCTCAGTAGGCTTGAAAAATAACAAAGAATGGTTAGAGGAATTGGAAGTTGTGTGTATGAATGGCCGCAAGCTAAGGGAACAAATCTCTTGAACCCTTTCCTATCACATTTATATATGGTTGATGGTCTTAGGGCGCGAGCTGTATGGACGGGTAGAGCGCATGTAACAGACCTTCATGGCCCACAAGGATCAACAAAAAATGGGTTTCATGACAAACCGCTTCATTAACAGAAGTTGATCTACCTCTCCAATGATTCCTGGTCAATACATTCCAAGGTCATAGACTGAATATTTGGCTATATCCAAAGGTAGCATGCAAGTTGACTAGTACTGTTTGAAAGTAACCAATTTCCAATCGGTTACAGTAATGAAATTGGCAAGCTTAGCACAATCCTTATATAGTCTAAACACTCACTGGCCCTTCTATTACAGATAATTACAATTGGAATGCATGTGTGGAGTGGAGGAGGTTTTAAACCATTGTACAGCTGTCAAAATAAATGCAGAAAGGCACATTTGTGGAATTGGGAGATGAGGAAATTTTTATACACCATGCTTGTGCAAACAGTGGTTCTCTGTGGATGTCCAGCTTGTTGGAAAAGGATAGAAACAATGCACTAACGCTTTATCATAGGCAAGTTGGAGTTATGAGGCAGACACCATATCCCATCCTGTTAGCTGAAACAGGTATGATACTACTAGAAGGTGAAGCACTATGCCATTATATGGGATACCTCAACAAGGTTAGAAGAAGCAAGACACCTTCATAAGTTGAGAAACTCACAAAGGTACATTGCTTCTCAACCGAATGTTGATGGAAGATTTGACAGCTTCGAACTTCCATAAGAAGAGCTAGTTTGATGGGGATCCACATCTCTACCTCAAACCATTGACTAGAACTCGTCTCTTGAGCTTTGGAGCTTTCTACAAAGCAAGCGATTAAAGTCGTACTTGGCAAGCAAGAAATTACATGTGTGAGCAGATTGGGGCATGCACAATTCAAAAACTAACAAACAGGTAAGCAAGTCAAATGGACAAGAGATGAGTCATGACATGATTTGTTTACATGAGAAATATGAAAACAAAGAAGAGTCGTCTAGATTTGGCCAAACAACTTAGTATTCCTCAAAACAAAGTTGGGGTGTATAATTAAGAATCACCCATCCCACAAGCCTAATATTTAAAGATTATTTTAATTAATTCGACCTACTTCTACAAGTGAAATAGGTGGATGTGGTAATGATCCATTTACTCATGAGAGAGAGAGAGAGAAATTCTAAAAAGAAGGCAGGCAATTACTACGACGATATACACCGTATTTCACAAGGGAAGTGACAAAGTAGCACCTTGGGGTTGCAAAGCATGGTCCAAGAGATTGCTTTGTGGTCCACCTTACCATGCTTCTATGGGTATGTTTGTCACTTTTGTTTACTAGATTTTGATTCCATCATATAAGAATAATGAGAGTACTAGAAATTGACTTTAATACTTTGTTAACAAGACTTCGTGTCCATGATGTATGCTAGTATTTGTCAATAAGCCTTTGCATTCAATGTATACATATGCGCAATTTGATAAATAACCCCCTCATGGCTCTCATCTAATCCCTCCATTACTTTGTTGATCTATACTTCCCATCTACCTATTCTAAAGGCCCTTAATCTAAATAAATTATTCCATACATATAGCTTAACCTAAGGAGAAATGTAGAAGGCCTTTATTTTTCAATTGAAGTATTCAATTGATTTCTTATGTGTAAAGGTGTGTAAACGAGGCCAAGGGGATAGCTTAGAAATTTCCATGCAAGGGGAAAATTTGAACTCAAGACACCCCTTACGCACAAATAAGGTCTTACTAATGAAAGACAAAGAGTAAAAGAATTTTGAATTTATACCCTCATAAATGTTACAAGAGTGAAGAGAGGCCCTCCCCTCACAAATAGAGGCACGTCCTCATTAATCACTCTTCCCTTTACTCGTCCCCTTGCCTTTCCATCCCTCTAGTCCTCCCTTTTCAACTAATTAATACATTTTTTAATTCTTTTCAACTTGGAGACCATGGATGATTTTTTCAAGTTAGTTTCGTTAAGAAGATAAAATTTTATATTGGTGTCGAAAGTTTGTATGCCCTAATAAAAATAAATGTTTCAAACATTTGCTAAAATTTGAAAATTTTATGTTACAAAATTTAAAGTTTCGCCAGGATTTACATTTTTTCCTTCAAAATTTACAGGAAAATATATAAAAATGTACTACATTCAACTAATTTTGTGAAGCTAAAAAAATAATGTTGAAAACTTTCGTCAAGATTTTATATTAATATATTGGCATAGCTTCGATAAAAACATCCCTATTGGAGACCTATTAAGGAATTCTTCACATTGATGTCTCTATGTGTACCTTACACATCTTTTTTGAGGGTGAATTCATGTTGTTTAATATTACAGAATCACTATCCCAAAACGGGATGTGGAAAATACATCACGAGAAGATCTCTCTCTCTCTCTCTCTCTCTCTCTCTCTCTCTCTCTCTCTCTCTCTCTCACACACACACACACACACACACACATGTTTATCTTATGGTTTGCAATTATGTGTATATTTCCAAGGCTCTACACGGATGTCTATATGTTGTAATGGCTTAATCATCTTGTCGTTGTTGCATGCAAAGCTTGAGATTACCCGAACTGATCAATAAATGGCTGGTTGACCGTGGTGAACTAGATCATGTCGTTTCAAAGACCCGTAGTCCCCGACTATTAAAGCCAAGCACCAGAATCTGTCCACGAATGTGAGTGTAGGGTATTAGGTGAGCCAAAGATTCTTCCATGAGGTACAAGAGCAATTGGATGGAGTGAGGTTTCAAGCTTTACTTATGATAGTCAGCCTAAGCATTTACGAGTTAGTATCCCTAGCCGATATGAGCATAGAGACAAGCTAGATGTGGCGTACCAGCAAATTGAGCATATGAAAAAGTAAGCGGGCATGAAGTAAATTGGCTCCTTATGAGCCACAAACTTACCTAAGAAAATACCGCGACCTGCGTGCGACCGTGCACTTTATGTGTGTGTTTACAAAATATATGCAAAACAATTCTCTACATTGTTAAACTTTAAGCCAACAAATTAATTCAATTCAAATCAAATTCTAAGCATCATTTTATATAACTGTACAATGCTTCAAATTGTCATGCAGTATTTTGATTGAATGGTAAGTTTCTTTTTCTAGTACTATCTTTACAAAAATTTCAAAAAATCTAGCTATCAATTGAAATAACATTGATGATATAAATACACCAATATACTCATTGAACTTTGTGACATTTGTCTTATTAAGTGAAGGAGAGATACTAACCTGCCACCATCCAACATAACATTTTGTTAGAACAATGCATGTTATAATGGGAAGGAAGGTTTAGAGCACATCCCCTTAGTTGTTATTTATGTCACAACTAAGTAAAACAAAAATTCACAATTAACGAGGTTATGCCTAGTGTTCGATTATATCTTGTCAAGTCTTTTGACATTGCAATGAAATATTACTAGGTATGCCCATTTGTATGTGTCATCAAAGGTACATTGTACAATGCCATTTTGTTGTTTTGTTTGAAGTACAAGTTGTTGAAGAGTGTAGTTGTCGTCACCGGTTAAGATGTATTTCCCAATATGACAACACATCTCTTTCTTATTAAATGATTTTTTGAAAGGTGCAACCTGCAAATAAGCATCCCAAAACTTTTGGTTGTACACATCCACTGTATCTCCTGCATCCATATGCAAATTGTCCCAATCTTGAAGAACATGATCTCTAAACTATTTAGGCATAAACTGCTGGTAGAAGGCTTTTTTGAAGTCCTTAAAATTCCAATCTATTAGTTGCTCATATTCAATTATGGCTATGTGCTATAATCAACTACTTTTTTATGAACAAAACACAGAACCGTATTGTAAAACCAAGGAAAAACTCTAACATATTTAAAAAAGACCAAGTCTAGCATTGTGTGTGTGTGTATGTGTGAACCTATATAAGTATAACTCAATACATGACTATATATATATGACTATATATATATATAGATAAAGATATAGATATAGATATATATAAAACTATCTAACTATAAGCAAACCAAGAGGTACATATACAATAATAAATTCCATATATATGCAACTTAAACATATATATATATATCGATATTAAGTGTAGTTCCAATAAAGACGACTACCTTTTCAAATCTATTATAATAAATTTAACACAAGAAACTTCAATAAATGAATCTAATTTATCCTATTTTGACCATACACATAAATTTAACAATTAGAATAATGTATTAGTAATTTTGGGGAAATCCCAATTCTCACATTTTAAAAAAATCTCAAAAATCAAAGGCAATTTGTTTGATTTGGAAGGAAATTAATAGAAAAATCATATATGTGAAGATGTATTTGAGTTTTTATTTGTCCAAACATTATATCATTCCATTAAAATATTGAGAATATTCTATCTTGAGAAGTTTGCATGTGAATTACGAATTTAAATCAAATTTTTGAATCCAAACATGCTCATATAATCTTCGTGCATTGTGAATCCAAACATTGTGATTTTTCTTAAGATAAAGGTGGTGTTAAGCAACAACTTTGATATTCAAATTTGATTCACCGATCTTAAAACATATTAAATGAAAATATATCTAAGAGTTTGGACAGCAACAAACCATAACATATCAGCATGTAAAACATCACGTTTGTCTTCAATCCTTGGTGGTACTCTAGAGTCATATACATACATAACATTTGTCCTCGTTTAACAATGAATTGAGGTATTGATGAGTCCAGCTACATTCCCATACAACACACCTCCCACAATGTATTGTGTATCCTCTTGTGGTGTAACATTTGGATCTGCACGGAGGCCATAGGTCCTAAACCCTGGAAGATAAGAGTAGAGAGTAATCCAAATATTGTAATCACACTTTGGGCCATTGTCTATCATAAGGTATTTGTTTGCTTTGACATCCATATGTATAAACAAGCCATAACTTGCTCCTGAAATCGATGATGTCTTCACTTCGAATTGAACGCCATTGAGCTTGAATATAGAAGCGATTGGTATCGCGAGATCTTGATCCTACAAGCCATTCACCTTAGGATCAAATTGAAGAATTAGTTTATTCTTCACTTCTTCCAACAAATAAGAAATTAATATGAGTAATTACCACTCTCAAAGATTTATTGCATGTTTAATCCAAGTGAAGCTTGCAGTCTTGTTATGTAGAAGTTCCAATGATATTCGATTGCTTACACATCAGTCAAAGAATTATGCCGCTTTATCCTCTTCAAGAGGTCTAGTCTAGAAGAATCCAAAGTAGCTTGAACTATTTTAAGCTCCTACTCTTGGACCTTTGATGATTGTTCCTTATCTGGCTCACAAGTATCTCCACTGTGATTGCTATGTTGGGCGATCTAAAAATGATTGAACTGGTCAAACCAATCTTTTTGCTTGGAACAGATTCCTCCATGAAGTTTTTTATGTACTTAGTAGTGAACTCCTCCCATTCCAAAATCATTCCTTTGAAATACGCTAACTGATGATGATGATTGGTATGTATTGGTTCATTGCCATAACAGTCAAGCTTGATAATATTTCTTATATCGGACACATCTCTCAATCGAAGGAGATAAGGGAGAAGTTCAATTTTCAATATGTCATCAATGTCATATGTATAAAGAATACTGGATACATATAATTTTTTCAAGGTTTACACATCCCTTAAACGGACAATCGTCACAATAAGCAAGGTATTATTGGGATTGAATTCTTTATCGTTTGCACAAATAGCAAGCAAGGACTTAGACATACATTCAACATATAGCTTTTCTGGTCTATATAACATCTCTGTAAGTGGTCTATAGCATTGCTCTTGGCCCATTATTTTGTAGAATGTAAATTGTCTCTTGTAGCCTTCTCCATCAAATTAACCATGTAATTAGTTCATGTAGTTGACCATATGCCCACATGAAAGTGCTCAAACAATCTATCAAGAACTGAGCATAACCATTTCAAAGCACAATCCATGTTTTCTTCCAAATCTGTATGCTTTTGTGATTATTGGAAGGTTTAATGGACTTGAGGATAAAATTTCCATTCAGGTCAACTACAAGTAATTTCTTTGTTCTCATAGATGGAGAACATTGCACTTGTTCCATTGACTCATCACATTTTTCTCTGTGTGGTATTTCTATATGCAAGGGATTTCCATGTTTCATGGCATGAGAAAGTATCAAGGTGTGAAGTTAGGATTCATTTTTTTAAAAGTAAATAAAATGCCGATTTATATTAACTTGTCAAAAAAAGAGAGTCGTTTTTACATCAAAAGTTCTATCTGCCCCATATCAGGGGTAAGTAGTAATGTGAGAGGAAGCAGGGGATTTCAATTTTCAAAAGGAGTCATGCCGAGCAAGGCCAAACATTAGCTACATTAGTTCATATCTTCCTTTGGGATGATGTGAGTAATAACTCTGATAACAACATCACCCAGAATATGCATGTAGGGGCACGAGTGTCTACGCTTCTGAACCTTCCCCAAGAGTTCTCTGTGGGGTCACTGCAGGGACTGGAGAAATTGTTCTCTTGACATATTCTCGTTGCACACTTTAGCAGAGGCTCTCACATGGTTAGCACGTGAAACATGTCTCTTGAAGAGGGTTGGGCATGGTGGGGCTCTTTGCAGTTTTGGGGGGGGATAAAATTTATGAGCTTGAGTACACATCGTGCCTCAATGCTCTCATTAGGAGAAGGAGAAGGACTAATAATGAATTTTTTCAAGTTAGTTTTGTTAAGAAGCTAAACTTTTATATTGGTGTCAAAAGTTTGTATGCCCTAATAAAAATAAATGTTTGAAACATTCGCGAGGATTTGAAACTTTTATGCAGAGAAATGTAAAGTTTCACCAAGATTTACATCGTTTCCTTCAAAATTCAAAAGAAAATATATTAAAAAGGTACTACACTCTACTAATACTATGAAACTAAAAAAATGATCTTAAAAACTTTTGCCAAGATTTTATATTAATATATAAGCATAGCTTCGATAAAAACATCCTTGATTTCCATACACAACATCTAAATTCATATCTACATAGATGTCATATAAAAATATAAAGAATACAACTCAAAAGTGAATTCTATGTTACATTTTCAAATAGAAGATTGGTTTCAAAGCCGATCTTAGCATCTCCTAGTCCACTAAGTGGGAGATGTTAAGATTGACTTTAAAATCAATCTTCATATGTCATCTCACTCTCATGCTCCATTGTGTAAAAGATCATAAAATCAGTTTATGACCGCGATCTTAGCCTCTAATTCTTTACCAAGGTTGAAGACCAAAATAGGTTTTAAAACCAATCATATTCTCTCATTGTTGATGCAAGATTATGGACTAAATTCAATGAGAGTTCTTGGTTACATAATAATATAAGTACTTGCAACATTTACATGAATGATTCAACGTTGAAGACTTAATCAATTTAAAAGAGGCACTATAGAAATAACAAAATAAGATTTATTTGTAATTAAAGAGATATATTTACATAAATGCCTATGAAACCACAACAAAAGAACATTTTTGGTCCTAGTTTTTTAGTGCTCTTTGCTTGATTGATTTCTCCCAATTTACCAAAAGTGGAAACTTGTGTTGTGCTCATCTCTTGGACAAATACCTCACCCTTTTGATTTGGTACTTTTTTCTTGACATATCTATGCATGATTTCCATCCATCCTTGGAAGAGATCATCTGAACATATAATCATTATGTGATTGGTGTCCTTTAGTAGTGCCAGATTTAGGCTTCTCTAGTCTCACAAATATAACCCACTGACTCCATAGTTACTTTAATTGCTCTGCGTGCATCCATCATGTTATTCTGAAGTTACTCATTGGCCCTTTGTGAAAGTATATGACACATTTTATTTGGGCAATTTACAACTATATTTGCAACTCTTCTTGCATAAACTCCTTTTATTTGTTGAACTACTAGGAAGTCACTCAATTGCAAAACTTTAGCTACTTCGATTGAGTGGTTCCCTAATAGCACCCAATAAGAGAATGTGTATATGTGTTTAGATGACACTTTGGTGAGTGGAAAATTGGTTTTTGGGTCATATGGCATCACATTTGCTTTTGTGGAGCAGTCCCTTGGATTCATATAGAATCCTTTGACTAGGTTGCAAACATGTTGTTCCATGAGGGGCCTATACATGTAATCAATTGGTGCTTGTGTACAATTTGTAAGAGGGAATGTTGACACATACAATGAAACTACTAAGCCTTTCAAGAAGGTCCACTTGTTCATTAAAAGAATGATTCTTTGGACTTTAAAGATGGCAGGCATGTTGTAGGAGTAGATAACGGTATAGTAGGTCAAGAAGGTGACGAGGCCATCTTCATCCAGGTTGTCTTAAAGTCTACCACCTATTGCCTTCATGTTACGAAAAATCAAAACATAAGAAGGAAAAGAAGGATTCAATGGAAAAAATGGGCTAAAATGTTGTGATTGATAATAGCATTACTCTTGACATGATCGTCGATGCAATCAACACAATTGGATAGAATATTAAAATGCTAAGAAAATAGGGTGAGGGTAATGTAACACCACGAGATATTGAGAAGGTATATGAAACAACCTAGTGACTATCAATTGAGTAGAACCACTAAGGATATTGCCATCAAAGGAGGACATTACCATGCCAATGTGGATCATTGTAACCATTATAAACTTCCTAGGAGGGCTTTCTCTTCTTGCTGGTTGCACTACTCTCACCAGCATTTCCAATTACTCTCTTTCCTTTTGACTTTTTGGTCAACAATTCAGTGCTCTTTCTTGCCATGTCCACAACACAATGTCAAATCTACCTAAACAAAACACAATTACAAACCAAAACACAGCCACTTTCAATATGCATAATTTACTTTGCATTTTAGAATGACTAAGATTCTAAAACAAACACAAAAATTTTACAAAACCCATCCAAGATTCAAATTTCAATGTGTAATTTAGCCCTAGCATTCAGCTCTTATCCAAGATTGGCTAAAACCGGTCTTGACTAACAATGTAGGGCCAAGGAAAAGTCCTTCATTCCCCAAACCAAGATCTTATTAGGACATGAAAGGCCTAGCATTTTCTCTTTCATCCCCCAACCAAGATTGGTTTTGAAGCCGACCTTGTTGGGGCCTAAATCTATTGTATGTGCCCTATTTATTGGGGACTAAATACCTCCATTGATGTTCAAAAGACCATGGACATGAAGAATGAAGCCTGATGCATGAAATTCTGTTGCTTCAAGAAGTGTCAAATTTCCCCCCCTTTGCATTGGTTATGTCATAGGTGCATTTTGGAGCACAAATGATTCTATTGCTTGGTGACCATGCATGGGACACATCATCTCCAAAAAACTAGAACATTGAACCCTTTAGCCCTTCTTTTTCTCCATTCCAATTTTCGACACTTGTGGATAATATGTGAGAGTTAAGCTTAACAATGCACCTTACTTCCCCTCTCAACCCTTTGTATCCCATAAGACATTTCATATAGCTTGTTCATGCACCATATTGTTAATAACAATTGCATTTCATACACCTTGAATGATGGAGGGAGTTGGAGGCCTCTTTAGACTATCAAATGTCTTTACTCTAGTAGCATATGTTCCTGTAGGTCCTCTTCTACAACAGCTTATACTCATAGTGATGCCAATGACTATCCTAAATTCTTGGAAACCCTCTTGACCTTGTATGAAAATATGTTGGGGGTTCCTCAACCCTATTTTCTTAAGAAGGAAAAATCTCTTTTAGTACATGTTAGTGTGCCCCTTAAACTATGTGTGGCATCGTACATAGTTAAAGGGCTAGCATGAGTGCCAAGGGGATGCACATAGTTGAAGGGTTGCTATATGCTACTGTGATCTTATGGTTATCAAACATAATTCTGATGGCTTGACCAAGCAAAGCTGCCAAGAGGCCTCAATCCAATGAAATGGTCATTGACATGGAGGTTATTATCAAAGATGATGCAAAAGTTCTCACCTACCTTACACTAAAAATAGAACATGATACAACCGCTTCCAACAAAACATGGGTGCAACAAATGCAATAGTTGGGTTTGTAGTCTCATTCTTTGTAGTCTCTAAAGAATGACAAATTTGCATGTCAATGTCCAACATGGATGATTTTTTCAAGTTAGTTTCGTTAAGAAGCTAAACTTTTATATTGGCATTGAAAGTTTGAATGCCCTAATAAAAATAAATGTTTGAAACATTCGCCAAAATTTGAAACTTTTATGGAAAAAAATTTAAAGTTTCACCAGGATTTACATTTTTTCCTTCAAAATTTCAAAGAATATATTTAAAAAGTACTACATTCTACAAATATTATGAAACTAAAAAAATGATCTTAAAAACTTTCACCAAGATTTTATATTAATATATCAGCACAGCTTCGATAAAAACATCCCTGATGTCCAACAAAGGGAAAACTTAAGAGCATGGAGGAAATGTACACTTGCAAGATGTCTAGCACTTTTGAGAGTAGTTGATGATGCAAGCTGAATGGGAGGCTTTGGAGCATTTAAGCTTGAGGGTCGGGGCAGCAAGAAAAAAACTCATACCATCCCTTCGACTATGCGCAATGCCTCTTCAATTCTATGCACCGCACACAATTGGAGGGGCACATAGCTACAAATCATATAGGTGTCAGCCCTAGGCTACATATTAGGAACCTTTAAGTCTTATGAGCACAACTTCATGAGGATGAGCTCCAGGTAGGTAGCATAATAGCCAATGGCATTGTTATCATTGAAGTTGCAAAACAATAGATGCATGTGGCAGCAATAACAAGCTAAAGCATGAAGCAAAAACTTGAAGATAAATTTCACTATAGTAGATGCTTACATCATCAAGAAGGACAAGAGGGCCATTCGGCACATGAAATCTCAATGAGGCATTGCGGCATGTGTAGGACCACTAAGCCCAGTTATAAAGAACATGGAACAAAGTGCGAGCAGAGTGTGAAAGATAGAAGGCATTGGTGGTGAAGAAAAGTCATCTACCAACCCTTCAACTATGTGCAGAGCTGCACACAATTGAAGGGGCACCTAAATAACTATAGGTATTAAGAAAATGATGGTGAGTGGCGAGTTGTTGAGAAACCATGTCAACATCATGTGTTTGATATTGTGCATAGCACTAACCCAATAGAGTGCTATTAAGGAAATGGTTAGATGCCCTAACCCTAACCCTAAAAGGGTTTGTATATATTCTACAATTTCAACTAAATCTAGTGTATAATTAGTCATCTGTGGTGTGCTCTCTAACTGTGCCCTCTCTCCTCATCTCCACTCTTCTCCTCTCCCCTCTTCATATTTTGTCATGGTACCAGAATATGGTTCTGCCTTTTGCTCAGGCATAACGATCATTGTGAGTGCATGAGAAAGTTTGAGTGAGTGAGAGTTCATGAGTGTCTTCTTCCGTGAGAGAAGCAATCCATTGATTGAGAGTTCTTTGAGAGAATTTCCATCACTCATTTCATCCTTGAGAGTTTTGTAGTTGTGTGAGAGAGAGAGGTTCATCTATTTGCCAATTGAGAGAGAGAGATTCAGTTTGATCTTTACGAGAGATTTATGTCCCATTATTGTAAGAATTTCCATTGTGAGAAAACGAGAGAAAACTTGAGAGAAGGTAAGTTTCTAAGGTTCATCGTGAGAAAAAGAGAGAAAGCTTGAAATTCTGATAAGATCTCTTGGTTGTCTGAAAGGAAAGAGCTTCGACACCTCACAACTAGCGCTACATGCAAGCTACATCCACATCACCCCAAGATCATGACGAGAGGTGCCCAACACTTCATTCAACCAACAACCTAGCCGCAAGGCAAGGCAGCTCCAACCACGACCTCAAGATCCTATGACCCTTCAACCACTCCTATAGTCAATTGAAACCGAGCTCTAGCTCTACTACAGCCAACTCCACCTAGACAAGGCTCCTCCTAAGGTGCACCTACAACAATGAAACAAACTATAGCTAGCCACCAACAGTGACCTTTCAGCTCTCATGTGCTACCCCACATCTCCTACTATGCTACAACAAAATGCTACACAAGCTCCAAAGCTGACACTGCTAAGTGACTTCCATCAAACTTGCTAGATCCATCGATAATCAACGGATAGCTTCTATCCCCAACGACTTCAATGCAAGCTTCTGTAGCTCCCTCAACTACATAGAACACCATGCCTATGCTTTCCAACAAGCTTCATGGCCTTCCCAATGAGTTAGTCCTCGACGGATGCTCGAGGCCATCAACCATCCTGCACCTCCTTCACCGAGCTCTGGCTCTAAGGTAAGACAATGGGCAGCCTCAACCAAGGATGGAGTAGAGCTCCTTCACGAATCAATGACCTCTTGCAAATGGTCGACCACCACCAAAAATCTTGGCGACTCCTACGCATATACAACGACACTCCAACGGTGTCCACTGATATGGCTCCAGTGATAGCAATGACTATCACCAGCCTTCCATAGCTCTCTAACTACTACAACAATGAACTCCTGACGTATTCCCTCCGCCTTTAACTCTACCACCCACCTTCCATCTCAACGCTGACCAAAATCATCTCTGTGGGGGTTAAAGGTCATTGTGCCTTTACCTCGGTTATGTACAATACTCAAACACATATATAAATGAATGAAAAAGAAGATTAGGGTGTTCTGCACCCACCAAAAACTTGTGTGGCTCTCTGTTTCTCTCTTCTCCCTCTTCCGTTCTGCTTCCGTTGAGAGCACTCTTAACTGGTATCAGAGCTTGGGTGATCTAGCTGAGTGTGCATGAATGCCTGGAAGCTCAGTAGCTCTGTGGGAGGAAGAAGAAGCTTTGTGGTGATTTTACTTGCATCCGAATGCTTCCGTTCTGCTTCCGTTGAGAGCACTCTTAACTGGTATCAGAGCTTGGGTGATCTAGCTGAGTGTGCATGAATGCCTGGAAGCTCAGTAGCTCTGTGGGAGGAAGAAGAAGCTTTGTGGTGATTTTACTTGCATCCGAATGCACAGAGACCTTGAAGGAACCTTTGGAAAATTCACTTTGGTTTTACGAAGTGGTTTTGAGAGCCTGTTAAGTATTTTCAAAGAAAAAGTTGTTTTTTAACTTTTCCCTGTTCCGCCATTCGATGACAGAGACTCCGTATTGACTTGTAGAGGCAACCATTGCCTGCTTTTGGTGTCCATTTCACTTTAGGAGCTTGGAAACACCTTCATTCTTGAATTTGGGATCATTTCATTGGATTTCCGACTCACTGTGTCGATTTCAACATTTTTTTGCCCGAGTGTTGGAACTCAAGTTTGGAGCAACCATTTGCAGATCTGTCAGTTTTGGTGGACTCAGGAGGTCCTAAAACTTCTATGTTTCTCATCATTCGCACTCCAGTGGAGTTTACAAACAGTTCAGTTTCCAAAAACGTTTTTCAGTCCGTGTGTTAGACCCAGTGATTGGGACCACAGTTTCCAAAACCATCTGCCCCATTGTGTTCATGACACCTAAAAACCCCTGTCTATCAGTTCTTGCATGATTCGGTGGAGTATTTTCAGAGTTATAGATCTCTGTGTATTTGATTTCGTCTCTCTGTTATGCATTTTTCATTCTAAGGTTTTGAAACCTTAGATTTATGGTCTCTGTGTATTTGATTTCGTCTCTCTGTTATGCATTTTTCATTCTAAGGTTTTGAAACCTTAGATTTATGCCACATGGCAATGGATAAGTGTTGACTCACATTTCTCACTCATCGGTAGGGATTTTGGAGTTCCAGTAGAAGTGAGATATTTGCAGATTTTCTTGTTGAGTCCGATTATGCAATGGCACCCATGTTTTGAGGCATCTCAAGTTCTATTTTTAGTAGCGGTCATTGCCGTGGGACCATGATTTCTTGAGCATACCTTATGTAGATCACTCTGGTTGCAGTTTGAGCCATGTGCACTCATTCGTGGTGTGCATTGGGTTGTAGTGGATGATATATAGGCCATTTGGATGCATTGTGATCCTTATTGGATGCACTAATATGCCGAGATTGCCTTGTGGGATGCTATTTTTATGGATGCTTTGCACATGGATGCTATTTTATGCTGGGGGATAGCTTTGACACATTGCAAGTGATGCACTGATAGTGTTATGCTCTCTTGGATGAGATATTATTGATGCATATGCCCATGGATATTGTTTATGCTTGAGCCATTTGGCACTTATTGGCATTTTGGATTGCCATTGCAATTGGCATTTTCTTTTGGGCCAAATTTTCTCATATGGATGCATAGTACATGCACATGAGTCAGCTATATCTTTTGATGCTTTGAGCTTTGGTTTTTGTGATATTTCACTCTATTGTGGCATACACATTTGGGTGCACTTGGTATTTGGTGTTATTCTCTCTTGCAGGCACTAGCATTTGGGATTTTGCTTTGTTTGAATCATGGCATCCTCTTCCATGTCTGAAAAGGAGTTTTTCAGCATTAAAAAGTTTGATGGGACAAACTTTTCTGTGGAAAGAACAGATAAGGGATGTGCTTATTCAAAAGAAGCAGATAAAACCCTTGCAAGGGATTGCAGCTAAGCCTGTAGCTATGTCCACAGATGAATGGAATGAGTTGGATGCATTAGCAAAGTCTACCATTAGACTTCATCTTGGGGAGACAGTTATTTCACAGTATTCACTGAAAAGACTATGGAAGCTTTATGGAAAAAGCTGTGTGCTACATATGAGAAAGAGACTGCCTCAAACAAAGTCTATCTCATGAAGAGATTGTTTAAGCTGCACATGAAGGAGGGAGTATCCATAGCTTTGCACTTGAATGAATTTAATATCATTTTCAGTCAGCTTCAAGCTTAAAAGCTGAATTTCAATGCAGAAATGAGGGCAATATTTCTCTTATGCTCATTACCATCCTCATGGGATACTTTTCGTACTGCTACCAATAACTCTGTACCTAGTGGAGTATTGAACTTTGACGATGTAGTTGGCCCGTAGTTGGTAGCTTGTTGTCTGAGGAGATTAGACAAAAGTCAATGGAAGGCAACATGCAGGATGCAGCCTTAAATGTGCAAAGGGCAGATCACAGTCCAGGGGGAAGTTTCAAGAAAGAGGGAAGTCCCGTAGCAAGTCCAGGGCATGGAATATTGAGTGTCACTATTGTGGCAAGAAGGGCCACATGAAAAAGGATTTCTACAAGCTTAAAAGAGAGCAAAAGGATAAGAAAAAGAATGCAAATTGGGGTGCAAATCAGAAGGAAGAGAGTCCAAGGGAGGACAAAGGAAAAATGAAGATCGAGGAGATCAATGCAGTCACACATGATACAGACAATGACATTCTCTTCATGTCTAGTTTATCTGTAGAGTTGCTTACCACTTCAAATGATGCATATTTCCAGGATTGGATTTTGGATTCTGGTGCTTCATTCCATGTTACTCCCCATAGGGAATGGTTCTCCACTTATGACAGTGGAAAGACAGGTTGTGTGCATCTTGGAAATGACTATGCATGTGACATAGTAGGAGTAGGTGACAAAGTTTTCTTTTGCAAATGGGTCTGCATTTATTTTGAAAAATATGAGACATGTGTCTAAGCTAACCAAGAGTCCCATTTCAATGAGTCAGCTAGATGATGCTGGTTTACAGACCACCTTTGGTTCTGGGAGTTGGAAAATTAAGAAGGGCTCTATGCTTTTGGCCAGGGGTGCCAAGTGTGGGACTTTGTATCTCTTACATGTATAAGGGGTGTTTGATCATGTTTTTGCATTAACCGAGCAGCCAAGCACTTCTTTATGGCATTGCCAGTTAGACCATATGAGCCAAAATGAGATGAAACTCTTATGCCGTTAGGGTTATGTACCGCATTTGAGTTTCTCTTATTTTGAATTTTGTGAGCACGTCTCTATGGGAAGCAGACTAAATCAGCCCATAAAAGAAGGGGAAAGAAAGAGTTTGAAAAGCTTGATTTGGTGCATTCAGACGTATGTGGTCCCATGCCTACATGGTCATCAGGCGGGGTTGAATGTAAGAAAATAATACAACGTCTGTGCTCAACAGATAACACGATCTCGTACGCAAGAGAGAAAACAAGATAGTATGGAGAATCAAAAATTTGATTACTATACAACTGATACAATATATGGCGCTACCTCCCAGCCATGCGCTCCTATGAAAAAAGCTTCGATGGTATGCTGGAAATAGTAGAAGACTGAGGCTGAATGCTAAGGAATCAAGGTTGCTGTAGCCAGTGATGAAATGGGCTTCACGAGCTTGCTCTTATATAGCCACCAGTCGTAGTCAGTTAGGCTCAATTGGATGGCCGACCCAGTCCACCCAAAACGGTCGACTGGGGGTCGGTCCCGAAATAGGCCACCGACCATACGATAGAACCGGTGTGCAAAATAAAGCAACTAACCTACGGTCTCCGTTCGGCCCACAGCCATCCGAGATCATCTGAGGCTCCAAACAGGCCCCACAACCCGAGAGTGGGATGCCTCGGGAAATGCTTTGTCTACCCTCAATGCGGTCAGTCAAGGGATGCCTTGCCGCACTTGCATGTAGCCTAGTTGGCGGTGTGCCAACTCTATCTAAAGCCGTCTAGCCATCAAGCCACACATGGCCCCCATTTGGTGTCCAACCCAGGACCTACCGGATAACCGAGCTACTCAAATGCCTTCTCCTCATATGGGGGGCTTGCAAGTAGAGTTAGTTGGTTCCCGCGTAGTTATATGAGAGTGGAGCATTTATATCTAGCACCCCCCGTCAATGTCCACCCGCAAGTGAACTTACTTTTTCGGCCCAATGCCAAGTTGATGAAGATGCCTCTCTAGCAAGTCTCTTCCAAGAGCCTTCGTGAAGATGTCCGCAGCATTCTCTATAGTCGGACAGTACAAGTCGGACAGTACACTAAGTAGGCCTCTCCATCCATTATCAGCTTGCGTACAAAGTGATATTGAATCTCAATGTGTTTTGTGCGAGCATGGAACACCGGGTTCTTTGCAATCGCCATGCAACTCTGATTGTCACATGATAACTACATAGGCTTGTTCTGCACTGCACCCATGTCCCCCAAAATCCTCCTCAACCACACTGCTTCGCAAGAAGCAAAGCATGCAGATTTGTACTTGGCCTCGGTAGAAGAAAGAGCAACTGTGGGTTGCTTCTTGCTGACCCATGACACAACTCCGGATCCAAGTGAGAAACAATACCCTGTCACTGATCTCCTACTGTCCATGTCTCCTACCCAATCCGAGTCACAGAATCTGGTCAAGATATTGCCCTTGGTATAGCTGATGACACAGAATCTGGTCAAGATATTACCCAATCCGAGTCACAGAATCTGGTCAAGATATTGCCCTTGGTATAGCTGATGACATAATCAAGTGTGCCTTTGATGTATTTCAGCACCCGCATCCCTGCCCTCCAATGGTTCTCCCGGGGCTTATTGGAAAACCTGCTAAGTACACCAGTCGCGAAGCTGATGTCCGATCGTGTGTTGCATAGGTAAATCAAGCTGCCCACAAGCCTTCTGTACTATGCTTCGTCCACCAGTGGTGATGAATCCTCGCTTGAGAGCTTCGCGTCAACCTCCATAGGGGTACCAACTGTTTTGCACTCAGCCATGCCAAATGCCTTCAGTATCTCTCCAGCATATTTTAGCTGTGAAATGAAGATCTATTTCGGCTCCTACCAAACTTCAATCCCCAAATAGAAATGCATCAGTCGGAGGTCTGTCATTTCAAACTCTCTTCCTAGCAAATGCTTTGTCTGTGATTTCTTCTCTTCATAGTTCCCTGTTATGACAAGGTCGTCCACATAAAGGACCACGATCATACACCTGCCTCCTTCTCTGAAGATATACAAATTTGCATCAGATGGGCTCCTCCTGACCTCCTTGAGATCTCCATTCAGAAAGGCAGATTTCACATCCATCTAAAACACAGGCCAACTTCCCTAGGCAGCTAAAGCCAAAACACTGTGAATTGTGGTTAGTCGAGCTGTGGGAGCAAAAGTATCTTGATAATCAAAACCATGTACCTAGGCAAATCCTTTTGCCACGAGTCGAGCCTTGTACTTATCCAACGTGCCGTCAAACTTGTACTTGATCTTATACACCCACTTGGTTCTGATTACCTTGCGTTTTGGTGGTCCATCCACAAGGTCCCAAGTGTTGTTCTTCATTATGGAGCCATACTCCGACTGCATAGCCTCCATCCACCTATCATCGCCCTGTGCCTCTTCAAGACACTTGGGTTCATCAACACGGATCACTTCTGTCATCAAAGCCTAGTTGACCAGGTGTTCCTAAGCCCTTCTTTGCTCCTCTAATCTCTTGGACCGACAGTGTTCGGATGGTTTCTCCTCAATGGCTGGAGGTTCTCTTCCATCCAAAAGCTGCTTTACCCACTTCAAAAATGGCCGTTGCCGTTGTGGTTCTACAGGCTCTTCTTCATCTTCTTTGTCTTGAATCCTCCCAAGCACCGTTGGGGGAGTTCGGTCTGCTGTTGGTGGCGGTACTGGATGGATATCTTGGTCCTGGTTGTCTGGGAAGGAAGCATCCTCCTCCAATTGATGTGGCTATTCTGAGAAGACCACATCGCGACTTACAATTACCTTCCTGGTAACAGGGTTATAGAGACGGTAACCCTTTGCCTCTTCAGTGTAGCCCAAGAAGATACACTTTCGGCTCTTCAGTTCCCATTTGGTCCTGGTAGCATCAGGGACATGCACAAAACAGTCACATCCAAAAACTCTGAAATGTGCAGCTGAAGGTTTCTTACCAAAGAAAGCTTGCACTAGAGTCATCCCATTCACAGCCTTCGTGTAGCTATGATGAGGATGTAAACTACCATGTTACATGCTTCAGCCTAGGAAGTCTTTGCCAAATCTTTCCCTTTCATCATAATCCAGCCCATTTCGCAGATGACGCGCATCTTGCGTTCTCCTACTCCATTTTGCTGTGATGTATGTGGTGGGGGTTTCCGCCTCTTGATTCTGTGACTTTTGCAGTAACTTTCGAATTCAGTCGATGTGAACTCTCCACCTCTGTCTGATCTCAGCTTCTTCACCTTCCTCCCCGATTCTTTCTGGACCATTACATGCCATTCCTTGAACCTACTGAAAGCCTCGTCTTTCGTCTTTAGGAAGTATATCCATATCCTTCTACTGTAGTCGTCGATCAGTGTCATGAAGTAGAAGGAACCACCCAAAGCTTCTGTCTCCATCTTTCCACAGAGGTCCATGTGAATGAGCTCTAGAGGAGCCTTTGCTCTGCTAGCCTCTTTAGGAAAGGCTGCCGATGCTACTTGCCCATCATGCAAGCTTCACATACATCGGGCAGATCTAAAATTTCTGGTAGGTCTGCAATCATTCCACTTTTATGCATCTCCTTCAAAGAACTAAGGTTTAGATGACCAAACCTCTCATGCCATAGCTTAGTGTTCTTCACATCCGCTCGAGCACTGAAAGCTGAGAGTTCGTAAATGTTGTTGCGCTGTGTACCTTTACCAATGACCTTTCCTTGAAGATCTAGGATCTGTGCACCATTCTTATCGAATTGAACTTTGAGGTCCCGATTCGTGATCACAGAAACGGACAAGTTTCTCTTGATATCTGGCATATAAAGAACATCAAACAACTGTTTTACAACTCCATCTGACTTGAGAGCAATCGTACCTTTTCCTGTTGCTGGACATTTTGCATCATTGCCGATTGCTACCATGATATCATTCCCTACCGGCTGTAGAGAGGTATACCAATCCTTCCGACTGGTCATGTGTCGTGATGCACTACTGTCAATGATCCAAGGTTCATCCATAGGTACATGAACTGCCTCCGTGCAAATCTCCTCAATTGCGATGAACAGCTCTATTGGTACGGTCTGCGCGCTGTTGCTGGACTCTTTCTTCACTCTGTTCTTCTCATCTGCAATCTTCTTGCGGCACTCATTCTGCTTGTGCCCTGCCTTGTTGCAATAGAAGCACTTGATCTTCTTCTTTCTCTTTTTATCATCAGAAGAAGATGGGTTACCAGAGTCTTTACCCTTACCTTTCTTTGATCCAGTCCAAAAAGCCGAATCTTCTCCAATCCTCGTCTTTTGACGCATCTCCTCCTCCAAAAGCATCGCGATGAAATCCTCAAGTTGAGGGGCAAATTTCTGTTCTACGTATTCAGTGCCATAATAAGACCATCGTACTTTGGTGGGAGAATCCGTATGCACCTTCATGCTAGATTCTCACTGGTGATGGTGATACCAATCGCAGTCATCTGATCGCGCAGATTCTTTACCCTGGTGATGAACTTCTCTACTGCTTCAGACTTAGACAACTTCTCATTCGCGAATTGAGTCTCCAGATTCTGAATCCGCATCTGATTCGTGGTCTCATACTAATTTTTCAAGACCGTCCATGCCTCCTCCGTTGTGGTGACATGTTGAATTAACACCATGACAGAATCACTAACACTGCAGACAATAGAACACAACACATATGCATTTCTTCTTGTCCACGCAAGAATCTCATCCGTAGTTGGTACTATCTATTGTCTACACAAACCATGGCTTAAGATGGGTTAACTTAACTAGTCCTATATGCCATGTGTCACTCAATGGTGACCTTAGGAAGAGAACTTTAAGAAGCTTTGATCTGAAGCATTGTGAGCTTTATGCAGAGCTGGGCCATTCGGTTGCTATGGGCTGAGTCGTTTAGGCTTCAGAAGCAGAGATGGGTGAGGCGTCATTGGTCGGTAGCTATAGCCCATGCTTGAAGGAGGTGTTGCTTGTGGAAGACTATCATTGGCGGGAGCTACAAAGGAGCTTGGCAAGGTGGCTATGGTACGTGAATCGCTATTGCAAAGCTGCTAGCCACTCGCATTGTTGCCGGTACCCGTGGCTATGTAGGAGAGCGCAATAGAGGAGCTTGTGACTAGGAGAGTAGGAGCCTTAGATGGAGCTGGTTGCTGTAGGGTTGCTGCTCTATAGAGTAGCTGGCCATTGAAGAAGGAGCATCGGCTCGTCAGTAAGGCCTTTGGAGAAGCATCTCATATGGAGAGGCAAGGTGGGCTGTGTAGGTTGTTGGTTGCCAGACGGTCGCCTCTGCCAATGGTCTCGTTGCATGCAATGTGAGGGAGTCGGGTTGAAGCTAGGATGACTACACTATTGGAGTTGACATAGTTATAGGAGCCACCATACTTTAGTCGATATACTTTGAGCTCATTGATGAAAGTCTTTTGAGAAGCCAAGAGCTATTGCAGATGTGACTAAAGTCGTTGTGCTATGTGCTTGCTGGGAGTGTCGATGTTCCTATTAGATCTCTTTCAACAGAGAGATTCTTTCTTCGTATGAATATGAACCTTTAAAGCTCTCTCTCACAATTAAATTTCTCTCAATCTCATGGAGGAAATGACATCTCTATTCCTCACGAAGCAACTCTCACAAACTAAATCTCTCTCAACAAAATGAATGGGTGGAAAATCCTATCACATGAACGAAAATTTCTCTATCAAAGGATGGATGAAGATCTCTCACCGGAAGTGGACTCTAATGGAGAACACTCAAGAGAACTCTCAATCTCACAATCTCTCTCAGCTCTCAAGGATCGCAATGCTTCAGTGGAAGGCAAGGGGGCTCTGATACCATGTTAAAGTGCATGGACCAAGCTCTCCTATGGACCCTAATCTATTCTAATGACAACACTAATCTAAGGTGGATGAATCCTAAGAGTGATCATGATCTATAACTCAAGTCAATTAGGTTCCAAGATAGATTAGCTTGGACTCATAAAGAGAATCTTGAGACAGTGCAAAGTGCTTGATTGATATTACTTCAAATGAACCTCCCTTTTATAGGTGAGGGTACTTACATCCATATGCTTGCTCACATGTGGGATACCTCCTCCATGCCATATGGCAGCTTACCCTTTACTCATGGGAAGTAGCAAGTTAAGGGTGTCCACTTTTTGTTCACTCCCCAATCCTTAGGAGGTGGAAAAACAAGCTTTTTAGCACACAAAAGGGTGTCCACTTTTTGTTCACTCCCCAATCCTTAGGAGGTGGAAAAACAAGCTTTTTAGCACACAAAAATGCAAATCTCACCTACTTCCCTATGGATCTAGTCTTTGAAGTCTTCTGACACAACATCACACTTGCTATTGTGCACACAATCATATAGTATGATCGAAAATTTGATGCACACACAAAAAATTTCTTTGTGTCACACGGCATGGTTCCAAGGTGGTCACACGTTTGTCACGAACAGAGAGTGTCATATTAAATTCTAAATTTCTCACTCATTTTAGATTAAATGTTATTAAAACTTTGTAAGTGGTCTCTTTGCATTATGTAGAGCTTAACTTGATTTATTGGTAATTTTTTAAATGATTTATCTAATTATAAATAATTATTTATAATAAATAAAGTCATAAAATAAATGCATTTTAGTAGCACACCACATTTTTTTAGTATTTTGAATAATTAAGCAAATCCAATTCGGTGGAAGGTTAGTAGGCACATAAGGGTGTGTGGTTGAATCATCAAATCCCAAATCCAACGGTTAGATTTAGGAAGATTGAAGTTTAATTTTTACTTTTACTCCTGAGAGGATCAACAAAGAATATTAAAAATAAATCTAGTAATTCTCAAACATGACCAAACATTTCAAAAATGTCAATATTTTTAGTCCTCTGCATGATGAATAAGAGGAAAAATTTTTGGTTAAATTTGAGTAAGGGAAACGTACGATATGGCCTCCAACAGTGAAATCTCCCTTTTGTGGGGGAAAAAGGGCCACCCAAGCCTAATACCAAGACAAGGTAGGCTTGGTATTAGGCTTGGTGAGGTAGGCTAGGAGCATCACCAACCCTAGTGGCAAGCCTTTGGAGTGTGCATGCTGCCCATGCGGAAGGCTGAGTCATCAAAACCATGCCACGTTGTTAGACCACGTGGTGCCATGTCATCAAGGAGATGTGACATCACTCCTTGCCATGTCACCTTACATTGCCACACGTGCTGCCACATGTGCCACCTCATCATTCCACATCATGAGCCATGTCATCACACCTTGCCACCTTGGCATATCTCCTCAACCTTGCCACATCACCAATCCCTCCACCTCAATTTGCCATGTCAATCTACCACCTCATGAATGCCAACTCATCATGTCACATCACCTTTCAATGTCATGGAAGAGACTATATTACCACATCATGACCATGCATGGTGCCACATCAGCCAGATGTATACACATGACGATGTGCGAGGCATAGAATACCTCGATCGAGGTATATGACCTACGTGAGGCATACAATACCTCGATCGAGTTATATGCCCAAGGGGTATGTGCTATGACCGAGGGATACCCCGATCGAGGTTTATACGTGCGTAATGCATTGAATACCTTGATCGAGGTATATGGTCTGATCGAGGTATATGATTTGGGCATAGCATACCTCGATCGAGGTATTTGAAGGTACAAAGCTTAGCCAATTAGTTTCAATCTTAGCACCAAAACTTAGCCAATTAGTTTCAATCTTAGCATCTCTCCACCAATAATAATGAAGAGCAATCTAAAAGCAATCTAGTGGATGAGTTGAGGCTCTCTATAAGACACCACGTTTTGGTTCATTTCACCCATTCTTAGCCATTCTTGCCTCCTCATCACTTTGTCACACCTTCCATCCTACTTTCATTGAGAATGGGTTCTCAAAGCCGTAGAGCTAGTAGACGTGAAAGATGTAGGAACCCCCCCCCCAAATCTCATTGACGAGGAGCGCAAGCGGAAGGCTCGTGAGCACAAGAGAGCCTCTAGAGCTCGAGCTCATGCTACCACCACTGATCCACCTCCATCTCTACCTCTACATCCCACCTCCACCCCCACCTCCACCCCCACCCCCACCTCCATTGTCCCCCCATCCTCATCCGCTCCCCTACCTCTAGCCTCCACCCTTCCCCTAGCCACCTACATTTTGGCCTCCACCTCTATCTCTTCCCCCTCCACCCTTCCCCCTCCCCCTCCCCCTCCCCCTCCCCCTGCTCCGCTTGGCGCCTCCCTTCCCCCGTCCACCCTACCATCTCCCATTGATCCCCTTGCCCCACCTTGCAGCAGCAGTGTTGCTTCACGACGTGACTTGCCGAAGTCCACTATCCATCGTCGTACTAGCAAGATTGTGCAGTCTTTTTTTTGTGACCTCACGCCAGCTTCGCAGTCTTCTCTTCTCACGTCCCTGATTGATCACCCTGACTTGGTAGAGTGTAGGAGGCTTGCTGGTCTTGGTGCACGTAGAGATAGGGTTGTATCTAGCGAGGTCCTTAGCAGTGTTCGACATTCCTATGCTTCTATTAAGCATAGGAACTCCAGTGATGCCTTGGCAGCACGTTGTGCTATTGTGGCTACCATTAGTAGACCTCATATGATACGCCATGTGCATACCGCTTCACGTCTTCTTCAAATTGCACCGCGCACATTGCGAGCAGGCATTATTAGGAGGTCTAGAGGATAGTGAGACTGATTCTCTTTGGGCTTCGAGTGGTCGTGCACCTCGCAGCGATCGATTGTTGGATGATTCCACTAGGTCCTTCATACAATAGTTTTGGGAGGAGCATTGCAGAGCATCCCTGGTGTTCAAGAAGGCATTGCAGAAGAGGGTGTCACGCGGTGTGTACATTGAGCATGGTGCATGTTTTTTGGAGTGTACCCAGACTGAGTTGTACACTTAGTTTGTAGAGGCGCACCCGGAGTTCAAGATTGGGCATAGGTCATTTGAGCGATGCAGGCCATGGTTTGTGCGATGCTCTCAGGAGCGTGACACATGCTGTTGTCGCTACCATGTGGATTTTGGATTGATGTATGACGTATTCCGTTCCCTTGATGGTCATAGGGGAGTGGTTCCTACTAGCCCTCGCGACTTCATTCATTCCATTTTGTGTACAGGAGATGGTGATGCTTTATTCCACTCCCTTGATTGTGTGGAAGGCACGTGTACTTTGTGTGGTGACTTTGCTAGAGTGCCACGAGTTGCACTAGATACTTGTGATGTGCAGATCGCGGGTGGACTTATCTGTTGGGAATGAAACTTCGCACGACTCTTAGGCCACCCTAGACATACATCCATGCAAGATTTGGTCCCCAACTAATTTGGTATGCACCACGTGGAAGGTATAATGCGTACATTTTTACAATCCCTACTAGCACGACTACATGTGAAAAATGGTGCATGTACTAACGAAATATGCATGTGGACTTATCTGTTGGAGATTAAACTTTGCACGGCTCTTAGGCTACCGTAGACGTACATCCATGCAAGATTTGGTGCCCAACGGATTTGGTATGCGCCACGTGGAAGGACAAATGCGTACATTTTTACAATCCCTACTAGCACGACTACGTATGAAAATGGCACACGTACTAATGAAATATGCACGTGGACTTATCTGTTGGGGATGAAACTTCACACGGCTCTTAGGCTACCCTAGACGTACATCCATGCAAGATTTGGTCTCCAACTGATTTGGTTTGCGCCACGTGGAAGGTATAATGCGTACATTTTTACAATCCCTACTAGCACGACTACGTGTGAAAAATGGCGCACGTACTAACGAAATATGCATGTGGACTTATCTGTTGGAGATTAAACTTTGCACAGCTCTTAGGCTACCATAGACGTACATCCACGCAAGATTTGGTGCCCAACTGATTTGGTATGCGCCACGTGGAAGGACAAATGCGTACATTTTTACAATCCCTACTAGCACGACTACGTATAAAAAATGGCACACGTACTAGTGAAATACGCACGTGGACTTATCTGTTGGGGATGAAACTTCACACGGCTCTTAGGCTACCCTAGATGTACATCCATGCAAGATTTGGTCTCCAACTGATTTGGTATGCGCCACGTGGAAGGTATAATGCGTACATTTTTACAATCCCTACTAGCACGACTAAACCCTAAACCCTAAACCCTGAACCCTAAATCCTAAACCCTGTTGGGGATGAAACTTCACATGGCTCTTAGGCTCCCTAGACATACATCCACGCAATATTTGGTCTCCAACTGATTTGGTTTGCGCCACGTAGAAGGTATAATGTGTACATTTTTACAATCCCTACTAGCACGACTAAACCCTAAACCCTGAACCCTAAATCCTAAACCCTGTTGGGGATGAAACTTCACACGGCTCTTAGGCTACCCTAGACGTACATCCACGCAAGATTTAGTCTCCAACTGATTTGGTATGCGCCACGAGGAAGGTATAATGTGTACATTTTTATAATCCCTACTAGCATGACTAAACCCTAAACCCTAAACCCTGAACCCTAAATCCTAAACCCTGTTGGGGATGAAACTTCACATGGCTCTTATGCTACCCTAGACGTACATCCACGCAATATTTAGTCTCCAACTGATTTGGTATGCGCCACGTGGAAGGTATAATGCGTACATTTTTACAATCCCTACTAGCACGACTAAACCCTAAACCCTAAACCCTGAACCCTAAATCCTAAACCCTGTTGGGGATGAAACTTCACATGGCTCTTAGGCTACCCTTGACGTACATCCACACAAGATTTGGTCTCCAACCGATTTGGTTTGTGCCACGTGGAAGGTATAATGCGTACATTTTTACAATCCCTACTAGCATGACTAAACCCTAAACCCTAAACCCTGAACCCTAAATCCTAAAACCTGTTGGGGATGAAACTTCACACTGCTCTTAGGCTACCCTAGACGTACATCCACGCAAGATTTGGTCTCCAACTGATTTGGTATGCGCCACGTGGAAGGTATAATGCATACATTTTTATAATCCCTACTAGCACGACTAAACCCTAAACCCTAAACCCTGAACCCTAAATCCTAAACCCTGTTGGGGATGAAACTTCACATGGCTCTTAGGCTACCCTAGACGTACATCCACGCAAGATTTGGTCTCCAACTGATTTGGTTTGCGCCATGTGGAAGGTATAATGCATACATTTTTGCAAGCACCTTTTCAATGCTTAATGTTTACAATTACGACACACAGCATTATTTTTAAAATACATTATGTATTAGATGTGTGAATTGAGATATTTGAAATTAAAAATCATACTCTTAATTTTAAATACGCACATGGGGATGAAACTTCGCACGGCTCTTAGGTTTAGTGTAATAATTGCAAGCATTGATATATACGAAATTCAATATGATATTCAAAATGATAAAGTTAGAACTTGAACACTTTTTCAATGCTTAATGTTTACAATTACTTCACATGGCATTCTTTTTTAAATACCTTATGTATTAGATGTGTGAATTGAGATATTCGAAATTCAAAATCATACTCCTAATTTTAAATGTTTATGTTAGATTTGAACAAACTATAAACTGAGATAAACAAAGTGTGAAGAACATCATGAAAGTACGAAAATGCTCATACATCATAAAAGTAAGAACAATATCATGAAAGTACCAAAATGAATCTGTACATCATCATCATCATCATGCAGAAGTGCATCCCTAAACAAGAAATGTGTGAAGCCTAAACAATCAGAATCTGATAACTCCACATATGATCCTCTAGTGAAACACTGACGTGGCTCCTGTATGACCTGCTGCCCAACCGTCCGCTGTGTGCACTCAGGCAAAGCCGGATCAGATGGGCCAGCCTCATCCTGATGAAGAGGAGGGCATGCTGCACGCGCCACTGCTGCCATCTCTGCCTCCCTCGCCTCCTCTATGTATGCGTATCTCAGCTCCCATAGTCGTGCATCTGCGAATACTCGTGCCTCAAATCCAGCGCGAGTAATCATCTCTACATGTAGAAGACGTTGGTCTCGGCCCTGCCCAAGCTGCTGCTCCACCCACTGCTGCAATGATGTCTGTAGCTCTGCCTCTCGCTCAATACGGCGTGGCTCCTCTGCTCGTGCCTCGTCACCTGGCATGAAATCACCATATGAAAAGCGTCGTGGAACACATGCTGTAACCACCGATGTATCAGCACCCTCCTGCATCAGCAACGCTCTCTGTGCCTCCTCCCTGTAGTGCTCTGTCAAGACTACACGGGTGAATGGATCAATGGCCTGACGATGACCAGGATATAGATCATCCATGCCTAGTCCTCTGTATGTGGCCACATCAATGTCAGCAAAGCATACAGGGCACACTGATCATGCCACCATGTGGCGGGTCATGCAATGGAGATGTGCGATGTGGCCGCACCCTAGTCCATGTAAAGAATAAGGGAGAGAGATAGGAGACTCAAGTTCAGCTTTCTTCACAACACACAAAAGAGAGAGGACACAAGGTTGGAGGGTGAAGCCTTTCTTCACTATTGCACACAACAACAATACAATAGAAGAGGGAAATACCCTATATGTCAAACCCTAGAATACGTGGTTCATATGTGAACCCAAACCAAAAACATACGTGGTAGTCTAACTACACCACGAGTACAACTAACATAGGCGGTGACATAAATGATAGTCATCCAGGAGATATATCGGGGGTAGAGCTTGATATCTCAACACTCCCCCTCAAGCTCAAATCCATCTCATGTACACCAAGCAAGCTCCTAAATCTGCGAAGCTTCTCGGTACCCAATGCCTTCGTAAAAATATCAGCCACCTGCTCCTCAGTGCTGACATAGACAAGATCATCCAAATGGCCTATAAATCATCCACTGCAACCCGATGCACAGCATGAATGAGTGCACACTGCTCAAACTGCAACCAGAGTGATCTGCATAAGGTATGCTCAAGAAATCATAGTCCCACGGTAATGACCGCTACTGAAAATAGAACCTGAGATGCCTCAAAACATGGGTGCCATTGCATAATCAGACTTAGCAATAAAATTTGCAAATATCTCTCTTTTGCTTGAACTCCAAAATCCCAACCGATGAGTGAGAAATCGGAGTCAACACTTATCCACTGCCATGTGGCATAAATCTAAGGTTTCAAAATCTTAGAATGAAAAATGCATAACAGAGAGATGAAATCAAATACATAGAGATCTATAACTCTGAAAATCCTCCACCGAATTGCATAAGAACTAACGAGTAGGGGTTTTTGGGCACCTAGAACCTTCTCTCTCACAAAGTGATAATGCACCTCAATGTGCTTCGTTCTAGCATGATAAACTGGGTTATTAGCAAGCATGATGCTGCTAATGTTGTCACAATGAATGACAACTGCTGCATGAATTGACTATCCCATATCTGCAAGTAGCTTCCGTAACCAAGCTACCTCACATGCAGCCATTGCTGCACCCCTGTACTCAGCCTCTGTGCTCGACAAGGCAACTGTTGGCTGCTTCTTGCTGCTCCAACTGATGGCACCACTCCCAAGGGAAAACATAAAACCACTAGTAGATCTCCTGTCTGAGACACTACCAGCCCAATCAGCATCTGTGTATCCATGTACCTGTAATGCACACCCAGCTTCATAAAACAGTCCATAATGCAATGTGGACTTCACATACCGCAGTATGTGCCTAGCCGCATCCAAATGTGGCTTCCTCGGTGCCTGCATAAACTGACTCACCAGCCCCACAGCATAGCTCAAATCTGGTCTGGTTATAGTCATGTAAATCAAGCTACCTACTATGCGCCTGTACATAGTAATATCTTCAAGAAGCTCACCTGTCTCTGCATTGAGCTTCACATTCTGCTCCAATGAAACAGAAATAGGCTTACAGCCTGTCATCCCATATTTGGATAGCATGTCCAAACCGTATTGCCTTTGCAACAGCCATATCCAACTCGGGGATCTAATAACCTCAATGCCCAAGAAGTAACGCAGCTCTCCCAAATCCTTCATCTCAAATTTCTGCTTCAACAGCAGCTTCACTTCATTAATGTCTGCATCACTATCACCTGTAATAATCAAGTCATCAACATAGATGACTATAAGCACAATCCCTCTGTTTGTCCTTTTCACATAAAGTGAAAAATCTGAATTGGAAATCTGAAATCCAATTTGGCCTGTATACATTTCTTCAGGCATCATGCCATGGACAGCTGCAGTGGGGGTTCTGTTCATAATATAAACAGCAGTTGCTACTGCTTCAGCCCAAAAATAATCAGGCATGTTTTTCTCATTTAGGATCGCCCGTCCTACTTCTGCAATATGCCTATTCTTCCTTTCTGCAACCCCATTCTACTGAGGGGTAGACCTGCATGAGTACTTCCTTTGAATTCCCTGTTCTTTCAGATATTCACAAAATTCTTTTGAAAAGTACTCTCCCCCTCCATCAGATCTTAGCACTTTAATATGCACACCTTTCTCTTTTTCAACCATGGCCTTAAAAGCCTTGAAATGGCTGAACACTTCACTTTTGGGCTTCATAAAATAAATCCACACCTTCCTAGTGTAGTCATCAATAAACGTCACATAATAATGGCATCCACCAATAGAAGCAGTTTTGGTTGTCCAAACATCTGAATGGATCACTTCCAAAGGTCTTCTGCTCACCTTAGCATTTTTGGGAAATGCATGTCTGGCCTGCTTACCCATTTGGCATGCTTCACATACCTTTTGCATTCCCTCAACTCTGAATTTAGGCATACCTGCAACAATGTTTTTCGTTTGCATAGATTTCAGCCTTTGTATATTCATGTGCCCAATGTGCTTGTGCCATATCTCAATATCTGCAATGACACCTCTCCCATGCGCAAACATAGCAGCTTTCACCTCAGGCATATCAACATCCAAGGTGAACATTCTGCCATTTTTGTTGCCTTTCGCAACCAAGCGGCACTTATTTTTCAAGTCCTCAACAAAGCATCCATCAGGATTAAATCTAACCTGCAGACCTTGCTCAACCATCTGGCCAACTGAAACCAGGTTCTTAGTGATTTTTGGAACATGAAGTACATCTGCCAAGTACTTCGTTTTGCCATCCTGCATAGCCAATGGCACTTTACCAACCTGCGTAATTGGGTGCGCAGTATCATCACCTGTTTCAACATAACCTGGCTTATCCAAATTTCTAACATCATGAAACCACTCACCATGACTGGTCATGTGGTTAGAGGCACCTGAATCAACATACCAAACATCATTGCAAGCTGCAGCATCTCCTGACATGGAGTTAACCATATGCTGCATCACAAAAAGGTGCTCATTTCTGTCGTCACCATGCCCACTTGATGATGCATAGTTGCTTTGCTACAACTTCCCACTTTTGATGTCATTCTGCTTTTTATAGCATGTATTCTCCTTGTGTCCAGGCTTTCCACAATAATAGCATTCTGTGCTGCTATTTACTTGCTGGTTCCTTTGCCATGAACCACGGCCTCTTTGGCTCCCCCTGCCTCTAGAACTACCACGTCCTCCTCCATAGGACTGGTTTTCCTGTTGTTGCTGTTGGTTCTGATTTCCTACACGGCCACCAAAACGGCCTCTTCCTCTACCCCTGCCTCTACCTGTATTCGAGTAGAAAGCAGTCTCTTGAGAAGTTGAGGTGGCTGAACCACCATTCCTTTGCTCTTCACTCAGCAAGAGAGCAATAAGTTCCTAAAAATCAGGAAATGTTTCACGGACTCCAATGGATGTCCGAAACTGTGCATAATCTTTCCCAAGACCATTCAAGGTCACGGACACTAAGTCCTCATCATCAACAAGTGCTCCAATGGAGGCAAGAGAATCTGCAAGGCCTTTCACCTTCAAGGAATACTCATTTATATTCAGATTTTTCCTTTGCACATTGTGCAACTCCTGCTTTAGCTGCATCTTTCGTGCTTTGGTATTTGTGCTATACAGCTTCACCAATGTATCCCATGCCTCCTTAGGCGTCTCTACATCCTGTATATGCACAATCATAGAATCTGAAATGCTAACAGACAGCCAATACAGGCATTTTCTGGCTTTTTCATGCCATTCTTTAAAGGCCTTCAATTCAGCAGGAGTGGGAGCAGTACCCAAAACTGGTTCTGCAGTTTCACCACTGATGTAATCCCAAACTCCCTTTCCCATAAGGAAGTTTGTCATCCTGAACTTTCATGCTTGGAAGTTGTTCTTGTCAAGCTTCTCACTGACAATGGTAGACAAATTCTCAGACATTTTACAAATCACGAATTGCAACAGCAACCTGTAAACACAGCAAATGCCTCACAAGGGCAAATAGCAAAACTTCTGCGAAAAGCCTCACAGGGGCAGATCTGCAACACTGACGAAAGTGGTATTTCACCACACAGTCACTTCCTAGTGACGATTTTGCATCAACAGGCAATAGGCATGAATCTGCAACTCCCAATATCTCTGCACACAGGCATACGATGCAATTTCTGTGGCACCTTTCCACCGACTAGCCGCGCGGTGGTCGCACAGCAAAAACAGGGCCTTTTTCTGAGTGCCTGCGAAGAACTTCCGCCTTCAAAACGGGCCCCAAAACGGCCTCAAATCAAAAAAATGAAGTCACCGAGGGCTTCGCCTAGCCCGCAGCATATACTAAGTAGAAATTATTCAAATTAACATGGTTGTGTTCTACACTAAAAGAGCTTCAAATATGTCTTTACACCTTGAAATTTGCATAATACATGAAAAAGTTACATTATTTTGAAAGAAGATGGGCTTTCATATTTTAATGTATTTTTTGTTTTACCCCCCCTCAGCCAAAAGACCCCCCCCCTTGGGCCTCACATATTATGAAAAATATGTACAAATCTTAAAATGTTGCATATTTTTCTAAGGTATATACCTTATATCTTGAGGGTGGGGGGACATGAAATTTTCATATTTTTCCCTTGCATATTTGAAAATTTTTAAGGAAATCCATGCATATTATATATGGACCTTGTCCCCCAATACCCTAGATTTTGGATGAGGGTAATAACATATTACATATTGAGTTGGCACCCCAGGGTTACATCATTAACAAACAAATCTCATCATAATCACTGTGTTGCATTGTTCCAAAGATTATCTCACTTAAACCTCCATACAAGATGCCTGGATGGACCCCAAATCTTCACAAATGGTTCGAAATCATGCACCCTTAGAGATTGCAGTAGGGAAAGTGACTAGTATTGAGAGATGGGCAATGCCTAAAAGTCAATATTCTTTGATCCTTTCTCAAAGAATCACGTCTAGTAGCTCCTTCTAAGCTCCAAACACCTTGCATCATTCATGGCTCGCTCAGAACAATGATTGCCTTGTCTTCCTGAATGAAATGATTTCAGATCATGGGAGAATCTCAAATGAGAGAGGAAGTGGTAAGATTTGAAGGAGAAGTGCCCAAAATAGAGAAACAAGAAGGTAGGTTGAATCTCATTCAAAAATCTTGAAAGTTATGAAAGAATGAGAGTAAAATGGGAGAAAAATGCAGGTAGAGAAGAGAAGTGACGAGATTTTGGCGTGAGAGTCCATCCCATGAGAGGGAGGATAGAGAAAGAAGCTTCTTGCTCAAGAGCCAGTAGGAAATTTGAAAAGAGGGCTGGAGCAAAGAAAATTTTGAAATGATGCTCAGAAATGAGGTGGAAGCAAGAGGAATGAGAGAGAATGAAAGGAGAGTGGTAGTTGAATGGGAGGATTTGGTTTCAAGTCAAATGGTACAAGTTGGTTGAGAAATTACTAGGTTTCTCAGTTTGGTTACAGCAGTTTAAAAACGTGATGGGAGAGTTGAGGTAGCAAGTAGGTGCTCCACATCATTGTTTGGGCCATTGTATCAAGAAATACAGAAGTCAGGCCACTTCCAATATTCTATTGCCCTCCACCATCCAATATTATATTGGGTTTTATTCACCTTATTCTTCCATGTCACCAGCCCAAGGGCTCCTTTACAAGGCCCTTTTTGAGTCTAAATTTTTTGTAATGAAGGATGCAACACTTTTAATAGTTGGTGACTTCAATATTGTGCTAGAATATTGTGATACATGTCAAACAACTCCATTTACTTACAATGATGAGCACTTTAACAACTTACAATTCAAAGAACCACATGCCACAATGTAATACAATTGCTTGAACAATATTCACATAGTGGAGTGATCACTCAATTGCATATATTTACATATAGATTACATACCTGATGACATCAATTTATCAAAGCAAGGCCATAGTGGAATCGCTACCGCATTGTCTTCGGCGGGGTTCATACCACCCAACCAACCAACTTTAAAAAGGATGGAAAGGTTCGTCATCCTACTTGGATGAATAGGAAACATGGACCAAGACTCTAACCACACAAAAAAATGTATGCCGTATGGAGGTCGCCCATCAAGTAGGCAGCTGGAAAATTTCATCCGCGAATAGTGCTGAGTGGGGATTGAACCCACATAGCCTGGCACAAAATATTTCAACTATCCACTCCATCAATCAGGCGTTGGTGTAATCGAATGGAGCCCTCTCATAAAACTTGACCATTGGATCGTGTGAGCTAGCTCACTTGATGGCCATCCTCCAAAAAAGTTTCTTTCTCCATGGGCGAGTGGGTGGCCTAAACCCACCCTTATTGTGTTTGGAGGGTATCAAAGGATCGTAAAGGTTTGCAGTCGCATGTAAGACAAGGTGAACCGTACGATATCAAGAAGTCTCCACCTGCATATTTGCAAGTGGCTATCTCCCAATTGAACATCACTATGAAAATTAATGCAAAGGTGTTGCCTAAAAGATTGGTCTCAAGTCGCTTTCATACAACAGCAACCTCTTATGGGACCTAAACATCCTAGAAATGCATCTCCCTATGGAGTGAGGGGGGGGGTCACACCACGCGTCCGGCTGTCCATAAAAGGAGATGGGGAGGGTCATCGCCAGACGTGGACCAATAGAAACTGTGGGCTCGAGTTAAGTCTTGAAAGAAATCCGTTCGACATGTAGAGGCTGCCCATCTGATTGGGCGGGTGGACATTTTGCCGCAGCGAATTGCAGCGATGGCCATGGAACCCAAGGTGCGTGACATGGAATGAGTCATCCATCCACTCCATTAGTGCAAATAAATGCGAGCAATTCTACTATAATATGTTAGCAGAGTGGTATGAACCAAAGAGAACCGTTAGCACTGTTGGCAAGTGATGCAAAGGAGCTATCATCTACGCCCAGGAGCCGGGTCTTCGGAGGCAACCTCCGAGTCTCCCGAGGCAAGGTTTCTTGGGAATACATGATCACGATTGCTGCCTTATCATTCCGTTGCCTTATCATTATGTTGCCTTATCATTCCGTCACATTACGTTCTTCATCTGCTTGCAACTTCACTACTGCTTGCTTGAACCACTTCCGCTGCCTTATAAGTGAGCTGCCTGCTGCAACATTAGTTCCTTCGAATTACGTGCTCCATCTCCTTGCAACATCAATTCAAGTCCAATGCGCTTCGACCTCGTGATATATTTATCGTGCAAGGCATTCGTCCTCCACACTTACATGCAGTGTCCATGATGATCTATCCGTCCATCTCGACATATTTTTTTTTATTTTTATTGAAAGTGGTTTGCTCTTGTATTACATAAAAGATCCCAAAGGATATCTCATACAAAGTGCTCTGTAAGCGACATCTGGCAACTTTATCAGGCCAACACACCAGTAACCAACCAACTTGTGAGGAAATCTCCAAAGTAGCTGTTTTACATGGTAGATCAAAAACATTAGGACTGGTAATCGACGCCTCATATCGGGCAGCCCAGATCCGGTGAAGAGTAGCATATCTAATGATATCCCATAGGACAGACATATCTGAGCCAAGGTCGTGTCCAAAGATGGCAGCACCTTTGGATATGTACTCCATTCCCAAGCTCTTAGCAGGGTCCATCTCGACAGATTTTCACTGCTGCTTCATCGACGTCAGTTGCCTTACAATTCCGTCATTGCACCTTCACCTGCATTAATTCCACGATCCATCCATCTGATCTCCGATTTTCAGCACGGCTTGATCAACGTCTGTTGCCTTTGTTCTGTCCAATTACGTGCATGATCTGCTTGCAACGTCCGTTCCATCGAATTACGTGCTTGATATGCTTGCAGATCAGTTGCTTAATTCAAGTCCAATAGCCTCGACGTGAAATTTTACCGTCATTTGGATGCGTCTATGATCCATCCATCTTTCACATTTTCACTACTGTTTGAACAACGTCAATTGCATTAAATCCGTCTAATTACGTGCAGCTTGTTCCGTGATCCATCTCTCCCATTTTCAGTACTGCCTGATCAACGTCAGGTCCTGCCTTAATTCCGCCCAATTTTAAGTGCTGGATCTGCTTGCGACATCAGTTGCCTTAATTCAATGTCAGCTGCCTTAAATCTGTCAAATTACGTGCTTAATCTGCATGCAACCCCATTTGTCTTGATTCAAGTCCAATAGGTGGAATTATGGAAAGACAGAGATATATCTTGGCTATGGCTACTCCTTCCATGAATCAACGCCTTCGTTCCTTAGTCATCGTCTTTGTCTTCTTAGTCATCCTCTTCATCTGTCATTTCTTCTTCCATCTTGTCACTCCCAAGACCATCTCATCCGGAACCTGGCACCTTCTTGTCCGGTGTCTCTGCCATGCACATGACTCTCACTCACCAAAACACTGTTATTATGTTTGATCGCACTGACTATGGGCCTTCTCAGCTCAAGCTCCCCAACGGTACATGTCGCCTTGACTCCAAAGACTTGGCTCTCACGGTCGACTGCTATGCTCATGCTATCGAGTACACCATCGCTACCAATACCATCCGGCCACTGGAGCTGCTCACCGATGCCTGGTGCTCTTCCGGAGCCTTCTTAGCAAACGGGACGCTCGTTTCCACCGGTGGATACAACGATGGCAAGAAAGCAGCTCCACACTTTGTTCCCTGCTCGAATAACGCCTGTGATTGGAACGAGTCCCATCCCAGCCTGTCTCGCATGATCGTGGTCGGTGGTAGACGTGCCTTCAGCTATGAATTCGTACCACCCCGCGTTCGTGCTACCGCTTTTAGATTTCTTTTCGAGACTAATGTCCCCAAAGTGGAGAACAATCTATATCCGTTTCTACATCTTTGCTCGGACGGTAACTTGCTCATCTTCGCGAACAACCGAACCATTCTCTTCGATTACAGATACGACAAGGTCCTCAAGACTTTCCCAAATCTACTTGGTGGTGGCCGGAAGTATCCGTCATCAGGCTCCTCTATCTTGCTAGCTCTCTCTGCCTCAGATGGTTTTTTGAGAACAGAGATACTCATTTGTGGCGGATCCCCTGATGGTGCATTCTTGCAAGCCCAAAATTACAACGTCCAAGTAACGGCTCTTCAAACTTGCGAGAGGATGGTGATAACAGATGCTAATCCCAGCTGGGCGTTAGAGAACATGCCGTCGCCCAGAGTGCTGGGTGACATGTTGATCCTTCCTACTGGTGAAGTCCTCCTTATAAACGGAGCTCATACGGGAACAGCAGGATGGCACAAAGCAGCCAATCCCAACCTTGCTCCTCTCCTGTACAGACTGCCTAATGGACGCATTCTCGTCGGTGGAAGTAATCCTAATGTTGGCTATGTCTTCTCTGGCGTGCCTTTCCCGACCGAGCTAAGACTTGAGGCCTACTATCTCGATGATGCATATATCCCTCGACGCCCTAAGATCACTTACCTCTCCAACAATTCCATTGGCTATAGCTCCAATTTCAGAGTTGAATTTTCTGTGAGCACCACTCCCACAAATGTTCAATACAGAATCTATTCTCCACCCTTCACCACACACAGCTTCTCTATGCATCAACGGCAGTTGATCCTTGGGGCAACCACAGTGCAATGTTTTGGGCCGCGATATTATTCCACAGTGATAGCCCCTCCAAGCTCCATTACTGCTCCAGCAGGGCTATTATCTTCTATTCGTTGTGAATACAGGTATTCCAAGCGTAGGCACTTGGGTGCGATTCGGCTAATCTCTTAAGTACCGTCACCGCAGTATCACCATGCGTAACTATCCCTACCCTTCGCATCACTTTCCCTTAGCTGCCCATCTTCTCTCACTTCGGTGCAGCTCCTCCTTCCAATTCAACAGAAGAGTAGTGGCCTTGGGACGTCTTCCCGTCTTTTCCAAAACCCCTAAATCTATTATAATCTTCTTGGGATTTGTTGTGATCACCTAAGGTCTCCCAACTTTGTTGTTTGTCTTGGTCTTTGTTAAGGATTGGTTAGCAATATGCCACCCTTGGTTAGTGTTGTGATTTGATGGACACTCGGCAAGTCTATAGAGATAGGATTATGTCTTGGAGCTAGATGGGCCCAAGAGGATGGTAAAAGAATGAGAAGAGAGAGTGGTATAAAGAAATTAGGATTGGCCCTCCCTTCAAAAGGTGGCATGCATAAAAGGCTAAGTGGTTGACTTTGGTCTTCATTATTGGATGCACAAGTTTGGAATACAAGCTCTCTCTTCTCTTTCAAGAGTGTTTTTGGGTGTACTCTTGTTTCTCTTGCAGTGCCTTTGTGTCTTCCACTCCATCTCCCTTTCTTCTCCTCTTCTCCTCCCTTTCTCCCTCTCTTCTCCCATCTCCCCTTTCCCTCTTTCTCTTGTGGAAACACATTGCAAAAATCTGAGAGTTGCTTCAGTGACACTTGTGGATGGCTCATGCTTTGTATTGCTCTCACAAGGAGTAGCTTGGGATGGAGGCTCCATCGGCATTCCTTCAAGATCCCCACAACAAGTGAGTCACCATTGAGACTACACATCTTTGGCGCCATTGTTGGGGAGTTCAAGGTATGCTTTTACATTGCACTTGCCTTCTCTTGTCATCTACCCATTGCTTATTGTTTCAAGCTTAACTTGAGCTTTATTAGTGGAGTTGTAAGAGTGGAATGAGTGAAGAAGTGTGAGTTTTGGAAGGCAAAAGAAGAAGCTATCAATTTCTGATAGAAAGCATTTTGGATCATCTGAAGCTAGCTTTTTATGTTTTTTAGTGTTTTGAGTTGATAGGAAGATAGTTTGGAAGATTTCTAAGGAGTGAAGGCATGGTTTTCACTATGGTTTCCCCTAGTTTTGTGGAGGACATTCCTTGGTAGCTCCAAAAAAATCTCGCTATGATTGTTGCTCAATTGTCTCTCTTCTGTCACACTTATAGCTAATGTCTCATTACCAAAGTACAGAGAAGAGCTCTCGTTCCTTCCTTGGTTTCTTTTGTGAAGCATTGAAGCATGCCTTACTTTTGTAAGATCCTCTAAGAAGCCGTGTAGGGATGAGGAGGATCTTTGATTCTTGATATCCTTTCTTGTCAATATGCTATAATAGATTCTAGCTTATTCCATCTTTTTATTGCTCTCGGCTGTTTTTTTGGGTACTTCGTGTGTGCGTGTAGTGTACAAAATAATTTCAACAACACTTACCATAGTAGTACTCCCTTTATATCACCATGTGTGCTTTAATATCATTTTGCATTAAGTAACATGAAGGCATTCCTAGTTAACTAGATATGCCACAAACCTATCCTTTTTAAATAATGAAAGAATAATAAGTATTGCTTTGGGTTATCTAGCCCATTTGGAACCTTGCTAAAAGCCCAGTATTTAACCTTTGTAGGCCTATCAAATCAATAGACTATAGACGCAAGAAATGAAATCCCACACATTCTTTGCCATCGAACATGAAATGAAAAGATGTGCATAGGTTTCCAAGCATGTAGTACAAACACACAATCACTAGAAGAATATGTTGCATTTGCAACTATGTCCCACAATAGGAGGCCTTAACATGTTCTAAACAGATACCTTCCCTTCATATGGAATCTTTTTTTCCCAAAAAAAGGAAGCTTCTATTAATGCTTGAAAAACAACATACAACTCAGCTGCCAAAAGGAGATAAGGGAGCTAAGAATAAGAGAAACAACTAGGTACCAGAAGGAGCTGAGGAAAGTAAGTATAAGAGAAACAACTGGCTATCATAAAATAAAATATTATGATGTTTAGGGAATCTTCGAAATAGGGGCTAACAACCAGGGTGGTGGTCTATACATCCAGTAGATATCCATCATGAAAAGACTATAGAAGATACCTATTGGCCAAGCCTTATAGAACCACTCCTGTCTTTCAACAATCGCTCTCGATCTTGGAGTATAAAGGGTGTGATGCAACATAAAGATAATGTCCTACCAGGTGGAAACAAGGATAGCCAATGGACTAATTTGTTGACCTCCCATCAGCAGACTGCACCGCCCGACCCATATGTTCTAGGCAGTGATGTTGGATACCATCTCCCAAACATTGTCCTCTAGTGAGTGTGTCGAGCTGACAGGAGAAGGCAGTGATGCATCATTAGTCTCTATCTAGAAGACCTACTAGCCTTAGACCCTATACACTGGTGAGACTAGGTCAATCAAGAAGGCATGCCCTCCTTCCATGAGCCATGCGACCATCCCCCAAATGAAGTATCACTTCAGGAGGGTTGCTATGTATAAACCCTCTATATCACATGCGTTCAAGGCCTATTTGTAAAATTTCTTATCTGTAAAAAAATTCTTAATAAAAAGTACCCTTTTTTTATACAAATCTATAATTAGATTTTCCAAAATTATTTTAAATATTCCCTTATGTAGATTAACTTTTGTAAGATTTAGGAAGTTAAAATAACCTTTTGTTGAACTCACGTGATAGGGTTACATATGATGAGTGACCCCCCCAAGAGCCTCACTATATCCGCTACATGTGGGCCACGATCCTAAAGGCCAGTAGCCAAATCCTCTAAGCTATACGACATCCCATAGGGAACTCGGGGGGGTCACTCATAATATGTAACCCTATCACGTGAGTTCAATAGAAGGATATTTTCTATTTCTAAAATTTACAAAAATAAATATACATAAGGGACTATTTAAAATAGTTTTGGAAAAAATTTACAGATTTGTATAGAAAAGGGGTACATTTTATTAATGAAAAATTTACAGATAAGGGATTTTAGAAATAGGCCTTGAATGCATGTGATATAGAGGGTTTATACATAGTGACCCCCCTGAGATAGGGAATGGGGTGTCATCTCCAGAACTCCCTCTTTGCAACAAAACCATCTATCATCTACATGCATCTACTCTAGCCAAGGGCTGATAGGCAATCCCCTATATGCCAAAAACTAGAAGAAATAGGAGATCATGGTAGTCTAGAGAGGAGCCAGAACCAAGAGATGACCTCCAGAGGAAGCTCTTGCTTGACCCAATGGAACTCCCTCGAGGGTATCCTAGTAGCTGTCTCCTAATAGGTGGATAATATTTGAATAGTATTTTAATATGTTTTAGTATAACTGAATGCTTACAGACACGAGGGGTGACCACATGTCACGTGTGCCCCTTTAATTAATTCTTAAGAATGTAAGAGAATTAGGAATGTATTGTTCCGAAAAGAGATGATTCTGGAGAGAGTTTTTGAATCTGCTATTGTAGGCATTTTGTAGTCTAAAATGTCTATTAGAGTCTTTTGTCTCTGTTGATCTATTTCGAGCAGTTCAAATGGTGTTGTGAGTTTTTTATTTTCATAATGTATTCCTAGCATTATCCGCAATGATATTTTGCATTCTGTATATGAACTATACATTGCACTTTAAGTTTTTGTTATTCTAGAATACTTTTGCGGGTTTTGAATGAACCCAAAAACACTGGCAATCCTATTGTACGTGTACGCTACCAACTCCAAGACCGTAGTGATGAAAGAAATAAATGTTTTGGGCAAATGAGGAAGGATAACAGGCAAAGTTCTGTGGCAGAATCATTTCTACTCTAGAATTGATCAATGAAGATTTCATATGAAAAAAAAGGAGGAGAATTCATGAAAAGAAGTTCAAAAACAGGTGGAATGGAAAGTAACAGGCAACAGTCTGCATGTTAGATTTCATGGATCCAATCAAGACCCATTATGTCCCCTACATGGATATGGCAGTAGCAGTTGCAAGAACTAGATGTAGAACTGTTACTACTGAAACAACAGTAAGAGTAGAACCCTCCATGGCAGATGGTAATGTCCCAATGGCCCTCTTAGGATGATGCTAGTATGGCTTTGCTAGACGAAAAGTTGCAATGCTCTTTGATTTTGGTTATTGAAACTATGGCATTGGCATAGTGGCAAACCAACCGTCGCTAATGGTATGACCCATTTAGAGTCAAAGGGACTAGACAAAGGAATTTGACCATAGAATTTGAAGATAAGGAAAATCATATGCCGGTAGTAGTAGAGGGATTGGAAACCATGGTCAAGGAAGTAGCCAAAGAATCTGATGATGATCAATAGTTTAGTAGCACTCACGGTAGTTCGCAATACCCAAATCTAGCATTAGCCACTGGAACTAGGCTAGTACAAAAGCCAACATATGCGATACCAGAAGACTTGGCAAGACCCAATATCGAACTGAACCTACTTAAGGAGTCCACTTCAAAATTTTCAAGTTTATTCAATTCGAATAACCAGAAAGATCTGGTAAGTCAATTCTTCTCACCAAAAAATTTTAATCCGCTACTAGTAATCCTAGTGGGCCAGGAAAACCTAGCTGCTCCATGGAATTATATGAAAGATTTCATAAATCCAACAATACCAATCAATCCAGTATCATCACAAGCGGCGCCAGTAGTGCTAGCACTGCCACAAGTGCCAGTAGTGCCAGTAGTTCCAGCAGTGCCACAAGTGCCAATAGTACCAGTAGTACCACCAATTCCACTAGCTAACCCAATAAATCCGAATGTAGCAATTTGAAGTGCAAGTTTGCTGAGTTTAGGGGTCGAAAAAAGCACAACCCGGATAACCACGTAGCACAATTTGAGACCTGATGGTGGGAGAGTGGTTTTAACACAATGTTTGGGGATTTAGGGAAATTACAATAGTTTGTAGGTACCCTGAGTGGCAGGGCGATGAGTTGGTTCAGCCCGTATGGCCTTCCACAATTCATGGATTATTTGGATCTAAAGACAGCTTTCGTGCATAGGTTTCCTGATATCCACAAAAATTTTTGGAAACTCCAATAGAAGAAAATGATGGTAAAGGATTACGCACGAAAATTTTGGAACCTCAATGCCAGGTTAGACGCATAGAAAGGACCCACAACTGAGACATTGGCAGAATATTTTGGCAAAGAAATAAGACAAGAGATATGTAGTGCAATAAGTGAACTAGAAATCCAAGGTGTTAACGGCTTCAATGATTTGATAGACACCACAAAGAGAAGAACGGTGGTCCAAGTGTGATGATTCAAATAGTGAGACTAATTCTAACACAGATGAATCCAGAAGTGATATGGACGAGGATACAGAATTCGAAAGTGAAGATTTAGAAAGTGATTCAGAGGATGAGGATGAAAAGTCCATTGGAAACATAAGAAAAATAAGTCCAGCAAGAAAGATACAAACAAGTAAATTAGAAAGGAGAAGAAGAACTCAAAAATGAAAACAAGTGATATAAACTCTTGGATGAGAAACTGAAGGGTTTGGGTGCATTGAAGTTAGCAGGGCTTAGCCAAAGTGTGAGATATACACAAAGAATCACCCAACTAGGGTATGGTTGTATAACCCCAATGCTCAACTGAATCTGACACAATAGGTATGCCAACCACCAACAATAATCAAGTAGCTATCGACCACCAACAATCAAGTATGGTTGTATAACCCCAATGTTCAAATGAATCCGACACAATAGGTACACCGACCACCAACAATCGATGCTAATCAAGTAGCTATCAACCCAGCAGTGGCACAGAACATGATCCAAACTCAGTAAAGGAATAATTGGAATCAAAGATGAAACTGGAACCATATAGGAAATTGGAACCCGCGGGTGGTTTGGGGCCAACAAAATTTTGGCATAGATAAAGATTTTAGGCATTGTTTAGAGAGCAAACACAAAAAAGGCTCGGACTGCCCACTATGGTGTGAACATAGAATGGAGCAAGGTTTCGAGATTACACAATGGCCACCAAGGTGAGGACCACCTGGACAAGACCAACCATCGGCACACAAAAATGTAGTACTTATTAAAGAATGGGGGGATAGCTTCATATGTCGAATGAAATCCACAGCACAAGTTTATGAATGGCAACAGTGCGACTACTCAACATGCATGAAGCAAGGAAGATTTCCATAGAAGGAAATAGAGAATACGTACCTTTGGAAGGCATCTTGAATGATTTACCAAATGCAGAGTTGTTTGCAATTGAGCCTATTTGAGGAATATATTAGTATGATAACATGATACAGTTTTTAATGGATGGGGTTTTCTTGAAAGAAATGTCTCAATATCAGAGGAAGAGGATGGCATTAAAGAGCTTGAACATCATCAACTTCAATGTGAAAGATATGATGATCCCTCTTCTTTGTGTGGGTAGACTTCAGCTGTACTTGTTTGGAAGGCTTTGGAAAGGAGGTACAATGCCAACAACACGTCACATATTCTTTTGTTGAAGAATCAACTAAACAACAATTTGATAGTTCCAAATGAATCAGGTCCTGACTTCTTACTTAGATTGAATGACCTTGGCAATCAGCTCACATCACTTGGGCACAAGGTCAAACTAGAGAGAGACAACCATCATCAATGGTAATCTGCCCACCATGCCTATGATGAAGACAACTCTCAAGACTATCAACACAAAGTTCTCATATTGCAATCTACATCTCAGACTCAAAAGGATTACACATGGTGGTTTGACTTTGGTGCGAGCAACCACATGATGCCTAAGAAAGAATGGTTCTCTTATCTTCATCCCAATCGAAACCCAAGAGAGAATGTTGTGATGGGAGATGACACACCCCACAAAATCGAAGGGATCAGTAGCATACCATTACACAGTAATGCAAGCACCGTAGGGAGCATTGGAGACACATTCTACAATGGCAAAGAACCTTGTCCTCGTTGGACAGATGAGACTGCGAGTGATATGGAAGTCATCTTCAACAAGTATGGACGCACCATGAGAGAGCTCAAGGGTCTCGAATCCATCATTTCTTAAGGTGTCAAGATTGGAAGAATGTTCAAGATTTCTTCTATCATTTCGATCCAGAGAGCCCTAGCAGCTCATCATCAAAATCAAGATGCTTATTTGAGTACCTTGTGGCACAAAATGTATGGTCACCTCAACTTCATATGCCTTGTATCCCTCAAAAAGACAAACATGGTATAGGGACATCCACAATTGTATTTTGAAAAAGATGTATGTGAGCACTGAGGCTTGTTGCATGGGTAAGCAACACAGATGGCCCTTTTTGACATCTTCAACTCAAAGTACTCACATTCTTCAGATCATTCATTTAGATCTATGGGGTGACACTACTATATCATCTCTTGGTAAGGCTTTGTACTTCATGACCTTCATCGATGATTACTCATGGAATACTTGGATCTAGTTCCTAAAACAGAAATCTGATGCATTTAACACTTTCAAAGTCTTCAAAGCCTAGGTATAAAAGCAGATTGGAAAGTGCCTAAAGATCCTCCATTGTGACAATGTAGGTGAATACAAGTCCATATAGTTTAATGCCTTTTCCAGACATCATGGCATCACACATCCGTTCACATGCAGATATACTCCTCACCAAAATGGGGTTGGTGAACAAAAGAATAGGGTGATTGCAGAGTCATCTAGATGCATGCTCAATGAGAAGAATGTTCCAAGATAGTATTGGGAGGCATGTGACACAGCTATGTACTTGATCAACAAGAGTCCCACTACTTCATTGCAGTGGATTAGCAACCACCACAGTCACCATCGAGATTCTTGAAAGTTCCACTTCTAATCTCAAAAGATGTGCTCATGATCGACAGACACCCGAGAGGTGGACCTACAAGAGCAACTATGCTTTCATGGCCAAAGTGATGGAGCCAAGCTCCTTCAAAGATGAAATGCTAGTCACTAAGTGGCAACATGCCATGGATGAAGAATGCAATGCTCTGCTCAAAAACTAGACTTGGACCTTAATAGATCTTCCTGCAAAGAATCCCATAGGATGCAAATGGGTTTACAAAGTCAAACTCAACTTAAATGCTGGTGAAGTTGACAAATACAAGGCTAGGTTGGCAGCCAAGGGATGTTCCAAAGATTATGGTATAGATTGTGAGGAGATGTTTGCACCAGCTGCAAAGATGGCTATCATCAAGATAACCATAGCTCTTGCGCATCTCACTTTGATTGGCCCATCCACCAAATGGATGTAAAGAATTTCTTCCTCAATAATTTTCTAGATGAGGATAATACGGCAACTAGCACAACAAAGTTTATATATATAAATATCATCACAAGATTTGGGTGCCCAATTGAATAGTATCAGATCAAGGAACTCATTTTCTGAACACCACAACAAAGCAATTAACAAAGGTGCACATGGTAGTGCATAAATGGCCATGATTCATCAAGAAACAGAGAGGTGGAGAGTAGCAACAAGACCATGAAGCAGATTTTGAATAGTGACTGTATCAAAAAACTGGAAGGACTAGGATACAAAGCTTGATTCAACACTATGGGCATACATAATGGCATTTAAAGTAACTACAGGCATGACACCATTTCGGTTTCAGAGGCAATTGTCTTAATTGAGTTTATCGCATCAAGTTTGTGGATTTCCGTGGAAAAAATGACCCCAGAGGAATCCATACAATTTCAGTAAGAACAATACTTTGCTTGGAGGAAGACTGGATTCAGATTCAATATATGGTTCAAGTCATTTAATAACGGTGTAAGGCATGGGTAAACTAGAACATTCTATTTGCAATATTGGTACCATTCACATAATACTCTGTAGGTGGTGGGCTCAAGGATTCCTATTCCATGTATTTTTGCAATTTTAGAGTGGGAGATCTGGTCTTGGTGTATAATTCTAGATTGGGAAGATTCTCGGGCAAACTTAAATTGAGGTATTAGGGCCCATACCGGATTGTGAAGGACCTCAAACAAGGGACTTTCCAGATCATGGATCTACATGGCAAGAGGTTTCCAACAATGGTTAATGGATTCCACATGAAGCCATTTATGAGGGTATGGGAATCGATGAATTAATTGGAGGATCTGAAAGCAAAAGTCTTGCATGGGGCAGTATCTAGGTATAATACAAAAGAGGCAACAGCATGTATTTACTAGAGTGATAGTTTGCACGTGTGGGTCAAATCACACAATTGATTCCTTGTATCAATTTACCATCATCTCAGTCCTTCAAATCAGTGGGAACGTTGCACAATCAACTTCAATAAATAGAAATGCAACATGTGAGGCCTATTATGCACAAATAAACCATTTCCTACAACAGACACTACAAGTGCTACTTCAAAAGCTCAGGCAAACTTAGATTCTCAGATGCAATCAGAAAGTATGGGAAAGACAAAGGTGTCTTTTGGACCATCTAGAACACTACATTCTTAAGCCCAAAGGTTGGAAGACCTCAAGGAGCAAGAGGTGGAGTTGGACCTGAAGTAGACAAAGAGAGTAAGTCAATATGTTGTCATTGATTCATCTCCATTTGTGGATTTCAAATTTTATATAGATGAAGATGTCTCCAAAAAGTTAGTATGGTTAAAGAAGATGGATCTAGAAGGGTACCACAACTACCATTAGTGGAGGTGGCAATTAATACACATGCCGACACTTGCAGTTTGCTCAATTAAAAGAATCAAGGGTTATGTAGCACCAAGAGTACAGGTGACTGAGTAGGTGGTGTTATAGGTATTTAACTTACCATGGTACCTACTACAAGGCTAGAATGAAATGCACTTCACAACAGATGGTTATGGAATTCCGGATGCCTGAGACCACTAGATTTTAATATATGATTTAAAATTATAGAAACAGAGTTCAATAGATTAAAATTTTATGGTTTCTAGAGCGCATTATGTTTCTTACAAAATATGACTACATGTTGGAATCAAATTATTCACTCATTCTTTTAGCAAAAAGTGGATCTAAGTATAACTGGGCAGGGATAGTACATGCCAAAATAATGGGAGGAGCTTTGGGAAAGGAAAAATGCAAAAGTGTTACACACAATTAAAGCTCAGACAGATGTTGGCAAGAATTTTTGAGTATGCAAACATAGTTACACATCCAGAACAACCTTTTGAAAGGAGGGGATGATACTACCAACCTAGACAGGGTTCCACTCATACAAGAGGAAAGGGCCAAGTTGAAAGAAACTAGATACATGGACAAGGATATTGAGGAGTCCTATAAGAGGGTTAAATTTGTTGAGGATATGTTGCCATCTCTACCCCGGAGTACTAATCCTACAAGAAGATTAATGAAGTTGAGATTCAACAGGGAAATGCTAAATCAAAAACAAAGGAGGACAAGGGATTGGAAATCCCTGATTCAGTAACTAAAGAAAAGGAGGTATCATTATTAGAGCAAGGAAATGATAAAGAAAATGCAAATCAATAGGAAGAGAAACCAATTGGAGTAATGGGATAGAGGAACCATTTAATAAATGCAAAGAGTTTATCTTAATACCATCACCAGGAAGGGAAGAAGGATAGCATCATCAAATTCCTATTTTGAATTGTCCAGTATGCCTTTAGCATCATGGGCACCTGAAGAAATTTTTGAGCAGCAAGCCAACTAGGCAGTAAATCAAATTATATCTTCTATTAATATTTTGACTAAATTCCATCAACAACAAAGGCTAAGATCTCAAAATGAATAGATGTTGCTAGAGGAATTGGAAATAGAAAAATAGATGCATAAGAGCTACAGGGAAGGTCATGAGAAATCTACAATTCATATGCATATTAAGGTGACAAGATTAAACACGGGTTAAATAGCTTATAGATGAAAAGGCAAGGTTGATTCAAGAGAAAGATCATTTGCTACAATAGCAAAAGGAGGTGCAAGAAAGAGAAACAACTAATATGTTGATGATGGAAAAATTGCCAAAAAAAATTGTACAAATTAAGGAGAAGACTGAGAAGTTGCAAAGTTTATTAGTTGCCAAAACCACTATGGTTGAATCTATAAAAATATGGCTAGTGGATGTCGAAATCACCCTGACTGAAGAGTCAAATATTTTGATGAAGGGAAATTCAAAACTATCCACAAAGAATACAATATTATAGGCAAGGGTGGATGCTTTAACAAAGGTTGAGGCCCAGATTAAAGTTATGAATGATGAGAACACTCTTGAGGTAGAAGGCATGTTCATGAGCCACGAGAGTGTAGAAGAGTTGTAGAGAAGATTGTTTAACTACATGACTAAAATGTGGATGAACATCAAACCAAAACTATTTATGACACTTGAACAGCCATTTGGTGAGCATATCAAAACTATAGAATCAATCAGGGTGAATATACTACAAGAGCAATTGGAGGTATTGCAAAGAGACTTGTATGAAGAGAAAAAGTCAAAACAAATAATATTAGTAGCCTCTAATTTTGAGGTGGGAGAGAACCAATTCACAGAAGAAATAGAGAGAATGTCTAAGGAACATGAGGTGGTTAGTGCACTAGTTACTACAGTGGGATTAGACATGGCCACTGAAGAAGAGGAATGGGATGACCAAACTGAGCTAACCATGCATACTCGATTCAATGATGAGTAGGAAGAGATGGATCTACACTCATTTGCAACACAAACTCTTTCAAAGTTGGTGGACAGGATTTGTGACATATCAAAACAAAGGAAGTAGTAAGAATACTGGATTACAGGGAAGGTTGGAAAGAGATGCATATCATGGGCCAGTTCCTTTGAGTAAATAATTTAAAAATTAGCAGCTTGAGCTATAGAACCATGTTCAGCACCCACATTTTCATCCAAACTAGTCTTTTAGAGATCAGTATATATTTTCTTCTTTCAAACCATTACCAATTGTGTCTTTAACACAACACAAGAAAAAGCAGCTGTGTTTTTCAACACAAAAATAGATTTATAGTAATGTTTATATTTCATATATAGTTTCAATTTTTTCTATCAAATAGAATAAAATTGGATTCAGAATATTTGTTCATACACTGGTGGAAGCTATGTGTACTCTATTTCCAGCAGTCTTGGATTGATGTGATGGTGGTTAAATCATGAAGGGAGATTCTATGGGAAGCACCAAGATATTATGATGAAAACATTTCGGTGGGTTTAGGTCCAAAAATTTGTTCCAAATCCCTACCCATTGGGTGTGCTACTGATAGGTAGATATTATTCCGATAATATTTGGATAATTTTGGTGGGTTTAGGTCCAGAAATTTGTTCCAAATTCCTACCCACTGGGTGTACCAGTAATAGGTGAATATTATCTGAATCATATTTTAGATATATTTTAGTAACTTAATGCTTACAAATATGAGGGGTCACCACCTATCACGTGTGCCTCTTCAATCCATGCTTAAAAATGTAAAAGAACCAGGAATGTCTTATTCTGGAGAGAGATGATTGTGGAGAGACTTTATGAATCTGCTATTGTAAGCATTTTGCATTCTGAAATGTCTATCACTTCTTTTGTCTCTATTGATCTATTTCGAATAGTTCAAATGGTGTTGTGAGTTTTTAATTTCCATAATGTATTCCATGCATTATCCACAATGATGTTCTGCATTCTCTATATGAATTGTAAATTGTGCTTTGAGATTCTTTTATTCTGGAATTCTTTTTCGGGTATCGGATGAACCCCAAAACACCTCCACCTGAAGACGATGGCCAATGTGAGCGAGCGGGTGGTCTAAACCCACCCTTATTGTGTTTGAGGTGACCATACATTTTCCCGAAAATGTATGGTCACCTCAACTTCATATGCCTTGTATCCCTCAAAAAGACAAACATGGTATAGGGACATCCACAATTGTACTTTGAAAAAGATGTATGTGAGCACTGAGGCTTGTTGCATGGGTAAGCAACACAGATGGCCCTTTTTGACATCTTCGACTCAAAGTACTCACATTCTTCAGATCATTCATTCAGATCTATGGGGTGAGACTACTATATCATCTCTTGGTAAGGCTTTGTACTTCATGACCTTCATCGATGATTACTCATGGAATACTTGGATCTAGTTCCTAAAACAGAAATCTGATGCATTTAACACTTTCAAAGTCTTCAAAGCCTTGGTATAAAAGCAGACTGGCAAGTGCCTAAAGATCCTCCATTGTGACAATGTAGGTGAATACAAGTCCATATAGTTTAATGCCTTTTCCAGACATCATGGCATCACACATCCGTTCACATGCAGATATACTCCTCACCAAAATGGGGTTGGTGAACAAAAGAATAGGGTGATTGCAGAGTCATCTAGATGCATGCTCAATGAGAAGAATGTTCCAAGATAGTATTGGGCCATCGAGGCATGTGACACAGCTATGTACTTGATGAACAAGAGTCCCACTACTTCATTGCAGTGGATTAGCAACCACCACAGTCACCATCGAGATTCTTGAAAGTTCCACTTCTAATCTCAAAAGATGTGCTCATGATCGAAAGACACCCGAGAGGTGGACCTACAAGAGCAACTATGCTTTCATGGCCAAAGTGATGGAGCCAACCTCCTTCAAAGATGAAATGCTAGTCACTAAGTGGCTCCTAAGTGGCAACATGCCATGGATAAAGAATGCAATGCTCTACTCAAAAACTAGACTTGGAACTTGATAGATCTTCCTGCAAAGAATCCCATAGTGTGCAAATGGGTTTACAAAGTCAAACTCAACTCAGTTCCTGGTGAAGTTGACAAATACAAGGCTGGGTTGGCAGCCAAGGCGTGTTCCAAAGATTATGGTATAGATTGTGAGGAGATGTTTGCACCAGCTGCAAAGATGACTATCATCAAGATAACCATAGCTCTTGCGCATCTCACTTTGATTGGCCCATCCACCAAATGGATGTAAAGAATTTCTTCCTCAATAATTTTCTAGATGAGGATAATACGGCAACTAGCACAACAAAGTTTATATATATAAATATCATCACAACATTCGGGTGCCCAATTGAATAGTATCAGATCAAGGAACTTATTTTCTGAACACCACAACAAAGCAATTAACAGAGGTGCACATGGTAGTGCATAAATGGCCATGATTCATCAAGAAACAGAGAGGTGGAGAGTAGCAACAAGACCATGAAGCAGATTTTGAATAGTGAATGTATCAAAAAACTGGAAGGACTAGGATACAAAGCTTGATTCAACACTATGGGCATACATAATGGCATTTAAAGTAACTACAGGCATGACACCATTCCGGTTTCAGAGGCAATTTTCTTAATTGAGTTTATCGCATCAAGTTTGTGGATTTTTGTGGAAAAAATGACCCCAAAGGAATCCATACAATTTCGGTAAGAACAATACTTTGCTTGGAGGAAGACTGGATTCAGATTCAATATATGGTTCAAGTCATTTAATAACGGTGTAAGGCATGGGTAAACTGGAACATTCTATTTGCAATATTGGTACCATTCACATAATACTCTGTAGGTGGTGGGCTCAAGGATTCCTATTCCATGTATTTTTGCAATTTTAGAGTGGGAGATCTGGTCTTGGTGTATAATTCTAGATTGGGAAGATTCTTGGACAAACTTAAATTGAGGTATTAGGGCCCATACCGGATTGTGAGGGACCTCAAACAAGGGACTTTCCAGATCATGGATCTACATGGCAAGAGGTTTCCAACAATGGTTAATGGATTCCACATGAAGCCATTTATGAGGGTATGGGAATCGATGAATTAATTGGAGGATCTGAAAGCAAAAGTCTTGCATCGGTCAGTAATACAAAAGAGGCAACAGCATGTATTTACTAGATTGATAGTTTGCACGTGTGGGTCAAATCACACAATTGATTCCTGTATCAATTTACCATCATCTCAGTCCTTCAAATCGGTGGGAACATGTGCACAATCAACTTCAATAATTAGAAATGCAACATGTGAGGCCTATTATGCACAAATAAACCATTTCCTACAACAGACACTGCAAGTGCTACTTCAAAAGCTCAGGCAAACTTAGATTCTCAGATGCAATCGAAAAGTATGGGAAAGACAAAGGTGTCTTTTGGACCATCTAGAACACTACATTCTTAAGCCCAAAGGTTGGAAGACCTCAAGGAGCAAGTGGTGGAGTTGGACTTGAAGTAGACAAAGAGAGTAAGTCAATATGTTGTCGTTGATTCATCTTCATTTGTGGATTTCAAATTTTATATAGATGAAGATGTCTCCAAAAAGTTAGTATGGTTAAACAAGATGGATCTAGAAGGGTACCACAACTACCATTGGTGGAGGTGGCAATTAATACACATGCCGACACTTGCAGTTTGCTCAATTAAAAGAATCAAGGGTTATGTAGCACCAAGAGTACAGGTGACTGAGTAGGTGGTGTTGTAGGTATTTAACTTACCATGGTACCTACTACAAGGCTAGAAATGAAATGCACTTCACAATAGATGGTTATGGAATTCGGGATGCCTGAGACCACTAGATTTTAATATATGATTTAAAATTATAGAAACGCAGTTCAACAGAAGAAAATTTTATGGTTTCTAGAGCGCATTATGTTTCTTACAAAATATGACTACATGTTGGAATCAAATTATTCACTCATTCTTTTAGCAAAAAGTGGATCTAAGTATAACTGGGCAGGGATAGTACATGCCAAAATAATGGGAGGAGCTTTGGGAAAGGAAAAATGCAAAAGTGTTACACAATTAAAGCTCAGACAGATGTTGGCAAGAATTTTTGAGTATGCAAACATAGTTACACATCCAGAACAACCTTTTGAAAGGAGGGGATGATACTACCAACCTAGACAGGGTTCCACTCATACAAGAGGAAAGGGCCAAGTTGAAAGAAACTAGATACATGGACAAGGATATTGAGGAGTCCTATAAGAGGGTTAAATTTGTTGAGGATATGTTGCCATCTCCACCCCGGAGTACTAATCCTACAAGAAGATTAATGAAGTTGAGATTCAACAAGGAAATGCTAAATCAAAAACAAAGGAGGACAAGGGATTGGAAATCCCTGATTCACTAACTAAAGAAAAGGAGGTATTGTTATTAGAGCAAGGAAATGATAAAGAAAATGCAAATCAAAAGGAAGAGAAACCAATTGGAGTAATGGGATAGAGGAACCATTTAATAAATGCAAAGAGTTTATCTTAATACCATCACCAGGAAGGGAAGAAGGATAGCATCATCAAATTGCTATTTTGAATCGTCCTAAGGTGAATGATCTGAGTACGCCTTTAGCATCATGGACACCTGAAGAAATTTTTGAGCAACAAGCCAACTAGGCAGTAAATCAAATTATATCTTCTATTAATATTTTGACTAAATTTCATCAACAACAAAGGCTAAGATCTCAAAATGAATAGATGTTGCTAGAGGAATTGGAAATAGAAAAATAGATGCGTAAGAGCTACAGGGAAGGTCATGAGAAATCTACAATTCATATGCATATTAAGGTGACAAGATTAAACACGGGTTAAATAGCTTATAGATGAAAAGGCAAGGTTGATTCAAGAGAAAGATCATTTGCTACAATAGCAAAAGGAGGTGCACGAAAGAGAAACAACTAATATGTTGATGATCGAAAAATTGCAAAAAAAAATTGTACAAATTAAGGAGAAGACTGAGAAGTTGCAAAGTTTATTAGTTGCCAAAACCACTATGGTTGAATATATAAAAATATGGCTAGTGGATGTCGAAATCACCCTGACTGAAGAGTCAAATATTTTGATGAAGGGAAATTCAAAACTATCCACAAAGAATACAATATTATAGGCAAGGGTGGATGCTTTAACAAAGGTTGAGGCCCAGATTAAAGTTATGAATGATGAGAACACTCTTGAGGTAGAAGGCATGTTCATGAGCCACGAGAGTGTAGAAGAGTTGTAGAGAAGATTGTTTAACTACATGACTAAAATGTGGATGAACATCAAACCAAAACTATTTATGACACTTGAACAGCCATTTGGTGAGCATATCAAAACTATAGAATCAATCAGGGTGAATATACTACAAGAGCAATTGGAGGTATTGCAAAGAGGCTTGTATGAAGAGAAAAAGTCAAAACAAATAATATTAGTAGCCTCTAATTTTGAGGTGGGAGAGAACCAATTCACAGAAGAAATAGAGAGAATGTCTGAGGAACATGAGGTGGTTAGTGCACTAGTTACTACAGTGGGATGGGATTAGACAGTGGGATTAGACATGGCCACTGAAGAAGAGGAATGGGATGACCAAACTGAGCTAACCATGCATACTCGATTCAATGATGAGTAGGAAGAGATGGATCTACACTCATGGATCTACACTCATTTGCAACACAAACTCTTTCAAAGTTGGTGGACAGGATTTGTGACATATCAAAACAAAGGAAGTAGTAAGAATACTGGATTACAGGGAAGGCTGGAAAGAGATGCATATCATGGGCCAGTTCCTTTGAGTAAATAATTTAAAAATTAGCAGCTTGAGCTGTAGAACCATGTTTAGCACCCACATTTTCATCCAAACTAGTCTTTTAGAGATCAATATATATTTTCTTCTTCCAAACCATTACCAATTGTGTCTTTAACACAACATAAGAAAAACCAGCTGTGTTTTTCAACACAAAAATAGATTTATAGTAATGTTTATATTTCATATATAGTTTCAATTTTTGCTATCAAATAGAATAAAACTGGATTCAGAATATTTGTTCATACACCAGTGGAAGCTATGTGTACTCTATTTCTAGCATAGTCTTGGATTTATGTGATGGTGGTTAAATCATGAAGGGAGATTCTATGGGAAGCACCAAGGTATTATGATGAAAACATTTCGGTGGGTTTAGGTCCAAAAATTTGTTCCAAATCCCTACCCATTGGGTGTGCTACTGATAGGCGGATATTATTTCGATAATATTTGGATAATTTTGGTGGGTTTAGGTCCAGAAATTTGTTCCAAATTCCTACCCACTGGGTGTACCAGTAATAGGTGAATATTATCTAAATCATATTTTAGATATATTTTAGTAACTTAATGCTTACAAATATGAGGGGTCACCACCTATCACGTGTGCCTCTTCAATCCATGCTTAAAAATGTAAAAGAACCAGGAATGTCTTGTTCTAGAGAGAGATGATTGTGGAGAGACTTTTTGAATCTGCTATTGTAAGCATTTTGCATTCTGAAATGTCTATCACTTCTTTGTTCTCTATTGATCTATTTCGAATAGTTCAAATGGTGTTGTGAGTTTTTAATTTCCATAATGTGTTCCATGCATTATCCACAATGATGTTCTGCATTATGGAGTCCATAGGGACCCTCTCTTTTCCATATGTCCACATCCTCCTTATTCCACATAGGAATTCTAGAAGGATTCCTTTTAACTCCACACTCCTCCACATGCCTTCCACACGCTTGGCATGTGGCCTCTCTTAAATTATTGGAAAACATGGACATGAGCCCACCTCTTTATATGACTCACTCTTCCTATTTTCTAAAAACCCCATAATATCCCATACACAAATAACTCTCACCCCATACCAGGGTATTTATCATTCATACACATGGTATTTACAATGATCCATTCCATTCATCCTCTTAATCCCATACAATATCTTAGAAAATAGAAATAAGTGAGAGCTGCTAGGCTATCACCTGATACTCAAACTCTTATCAAACATAGAGAAAAACAATACCAATGCCAAATAAGAAATATCAATTTTTGGCATCACAATATCACAAAGGGGCCACGCCACCCAGAGCCACATATGCCGAACTGCTCCCTCCGAGGAAAACAAAATTGTGTTTGGATTGATGTGCCATCCCTTGCCTAAGCAGCCCACTATTCTGATCTTCTTCCACTCGAAACTATTCAAGGCCGCTTCATCTAGACCATCTCTTGCTGTCTAAACTTGCAAATAGCCTTTAGGCCTCACCTTGTAAAACATGTGGTGAAAGGAAACAAGGGTCTCCCAAAAAAAGCAAACCGAGGGGAGGGAGAGGGAGAGGGAGAGGGAGAGGGAGAGTAAGGAGAGGAAAAAGGGGGAGTGGAGAGGAGGGGAGAGGGAAGATGAGGGAGGGGAAGTACGCAAGGAGGGGAAGCCGAGCTGAGAGGAGGGGAGGGAGAGGTTGACTTGAGAGAGGTGGGGTGGGGTGACATGAGAGAGGGGAGGGCGACTTGCCTGGCCTATGCAAAACATCCTTGTGGCATTTTGGGACTTGTCGCTTTCATACTTTTTGCTTCTTTTTTTGAATTGTTTTTGCATCTTGTCCTCTTACCATCCATGCATCTCACTCTGTGCTCCTAAGACTCTTTAAGCTCTCTTTGCATGAGAGAGGGGAGAGGGGTGGTGAGGGGTGATGTGAGAAACAGGAGTGAGGGGAGGATAAAGATTTCTACAAAAAATTTCCCACCATCCGTGTCTTCCCTAATTTGAAACCTATGGCAGGATAAGGAGAAAGGGGAGGACAGTCAAGGAGAGGGAACACATATATATAGGGAAGGGAGGATAATCATTTCAAAAACTATTTTTAAAAATTTCCCACCATACCTCTCTTCTCTCTCCTTGACTTCCCTCCCCTCTCTCCTTTGTCCTCCCTCCTTGCCTCTCTCTCAACTCCCATCACTCACCTCTCCTCTCCTCCTCCTCCCCTCTCCCCTCCCATCCTCTCCCCTCCTCTCTCTCATGTCACACGTCCCCTCTCCCCTCCCCTCTTCTCCTCCCTTCCTCTCTCTCATGTAGTTCACCTCTCCCCTCTTTCTCATGTCGCTCACCTCTCCCCTCCTCTCTTTCCCTTTGCTCACCTCTCTCCTCCTCTCATGTCACCCCTCCCCTATCCCCTCCTCTCTCTCGCATTTCCCCTCGCCTCCCCTCATCTCCTCCCCTCCTCTCTCTCATGTCACCCACCTCTCCCATCCTCTCTCTCACATCACTCACCTCTCCACCCTCTCTCATGTCAATCACCTTTGCCCTCCTCTCTCTCACGTCGCCCCTCCCCTCTCTCACATTGCTCCTCCCCTCTCCCCTCCCCTCCTCTCTCTCATTTCGCTCACCCCTCCCCTGCTCTCCCTCTTATGTTGCCTCTCCCTTCCCCTCCTCTCGCTCCTCCTCTCTCTCGTTGCCTCTCCTCTCCCCTCATCTCCCCTACCCACCTCTCTCTCTCTCTCTCATCGCCAATCCCCTCCCCTCCTCTCTCTCACGTCGCTCACCTCTCCCCTCCCCCCCTCTCCCTTTTTCTCCACCTCCTCTTGCGACATCTGGTGTTGGTGAGGGGGAGAGGGAGGGAGTGAGGGGCGAGTAGGGATAGGGAGAGAGGAAGGAGGGGAGGGGGTAGAAATAAAGGGGAGAGGGAGGGAGTGAGGGGGGGTAGAGAGGGAGAGGGAGAGTGGATAACGGAGAGGAGGGGAGAGGGAAGGTGAGGGAGTGGGGAGTTGGGAGAGGGAGAGGGAGAGGGAGAGGGGAAGTGAGGGGGGGGGGTTTCAACTAGAGAGAGAGAGAGAGAGAGAGAGAAACCCTCCCCACACTTCCCTCCTGTTAAGTTGAGAGTTTTATATTGCATGCAGATATTTCTTTGTAATTACAAGACACATACAAAATATATGCACATATTATCAAAACTTCAAGCTCAAATACTCTGCGACTAAGGCTACAAGATATATGAGGAAGAGAACCTCTCGACACTTCAATTTATCATGACCAAAATGAAAACGACTCAAAGCTTTAGACAATGGACCTCCTACTCATAGTGACTGGTTTTGTCTCACAGGTTACAAGACTTTGGACTCTCTACCGACCCTATAGAGCAGCTACTCTAATTGACACTTGATAGACTAAGCCTTGAATGCTTGGACAAAGAGATAGATTTCTTTACATCTTTGTGTTTAAATAGAATGTCGATTAGCCGCTTCATTATGCATTCCAACCTCCAACCACATACATAAGTACTACATTCACTTGTCTAGGTTCATATAAAAAAGACGTTCAAAATTGAAACTCCCTAAAACATGAAACTTAAGTGGCTTTTCAATCGACTCAGGCAGTTCTACAACACTCTATATCTTTGTTTAGGATCACATCACTTGGTCCCTTACATGTTCTACATCATTCACAGTTCATTTCTACAAAATCATTGGCTATGGCAAGCAATGGAAGCTCAAAAATGGAGGTGAGAAGGAGAAAAACGAGATGTTGTATTGAAAATGCTACAACTACAAGTGGAGGCTCAAGAGAGAGCAAATATGACAAACCCTAGGGCTAAATGCCCTAACCATATTCACATAAAAATGTGTTTTGTCCTGTCGAAACGTGATGAAATGTTTCATCACGAAACCTTTCAAAACAAGACAAAACGCTCTGCACGAAACATTGTTTCGCCCAAATCTCACACCGCCATGTATACGGGAAATTGCTAGAACTGCGCATGTAGAAGAGCTTGGTCGAAGGATATAGAGGCATCATGTGTCGCCCATGTACTCACACCACCACAGAGTCACACCCTCATACATATCTCGGCCAATCAGCTTCTTTGGCTTTGCATGGATCAATCACAAACCATGCTAGATAACCCTTAGGTCATGAAAATCCACTCCCCTTTGAGTATGTGCCCCTAATGAACATTCCAACAATCCCCCCCTTAGCCGAATGGGGAGGAAACATAAAGGAATATCAATAAAGAGAGACTTCTATCGACCAAATGGAGAACAAGAACTTTTGAACAAACTAATATGATCTACTTTATGAAAAGCCTAGATCATCTAAATCAATTGCATGCTTACGAAAAGCCTACGCAATTCTGAGTTCTGTTCGTGACTTAAAATGCTCATTCCTATCTCCAAAGTCCGTCTCCACCAAGCCCCCCATCTCCTCCTTAGATGAAGAGTCTTCAGCTATGCATGCTTTATCAACTTTGGAATTACCTTTCAAAAGATCATGGCATAACAATGAATTTGTAGTGATGACTGGTTTGGGTCCTAAAACCAATCTTGAAAATATAGGGTTCGGTCACTCTCACTTATGATATCCTAACTTAAGATTGATTTTGCTAAGTATTGTGGCTCCTTTCAACTTGTCAAGAAGGTCATCTACTCTTGGAGTCGGGTATCAATTCTTCAATGTTATTTTATTTAAGGCACAGTGATCAATGCACATCCGAAAAGTCCCATTTTTCTTCTTGACAAGAAGAATAGTTGGATTATGTCTATATGGTGCTTTGCATGGTGGAGCACTACCTCGGATAAGATCAATCTTATGGTCCTCAGGTCTAGACTAAGAAAGGCTAGGGTAATTCTTCCATAAAACAATCAGCATAGGTAGCTAGAAAAGGATCAAGAGGCTCTTGTTTAGGTTTTTCCGTCGCGGGACTAGCCTCGACCTTGTTGACCATAACAAGATATGTTTTTTCATGTTTGCGCATAGCTCTTTTAGCTTGGTTATGCGATAATAAAGGCCAAGAGGGAAGGCTCTTGTTGCATTCCAAAATCATGGACTCAGCATCCTGAGTCATGGTAATACTATGCTTAAGATAACTAGGTTTGGCATTGTGATCGATTCACCAAGGCATCCCAAGAATAAGATCTTGCTCATGCAAAGGAGCAACTAAAAAATCATGCCTATCAGCTAATGGCCCTATAATCACCTCAAGATCCTTCACCATTTGCAAACAATTGTTATAATGTGATCCTTGAAAAGCTAATTTGACTTTGTATTTTGCTTTTTGTAACAGTGTTTTTCAATATGACCTCGTCCACAGTAATGACAAACGCGTGTATCCTTCTTTGACATCTCTTTCTTGTCCTTGATTACATATGTTGTATCACCATAGGAGTGTAGCAAATCCTCACGTTTTTCCTTGCTTAACAATAGGCCCACACACTCGAGATAATCTGCATCATCATTAAGTCTGAGTATGCGTTTAGTTTCTCCATACCTCAATGGTAGAGCCTTCAGGAGGATAGCCTTTTTGTCTTTTGCCTCTTCACCAGAGCCAAGATCATGTAGCTGTTTTAGAATAGACTGCATCCGATAAAGAAAGACGCCAAGGCTCTCACCTTCTCCCATCTTTAGATCAAAGAGATCCTACTTCAGAATTGCCTTGGAATGCTTCATTCATAGATCGAACAAGGTCTCCAAATGATGAAAATAATCAGATCCCAAAGCTCTACCAAACAATAAACCCAATCGCAAGTTATCATTCTTTTGCGACCATGTCATTAGATCCCGTTCATTATCTAGCTTTTTTTCTGTCCCATCGATTAAACTTTAGAGGCCTTTTTGCATGAGATAAAGTCGGGTTGATAACTGCCACGACAGAAAATTACGACTGGTAAACGTTACGAGAGAGTTGTCAGTCGACTTTGCCTTCTTCTCCATGATGGCGTCCATGAACCTTCCACAATTGCTCTAAAGCAAGCTTCCGCCAACCAATCTATTGCTTCGCATCTTCTTCTGTGCACTCGACTGCGAGGACGTCGACAAGCTCGAGGAAAGAAACTCCTTGTGTGCTTGAGGGAAGAAGTTTCTTTCGACATGAAAACTCTACACACTCACTAAACCACCTCCCACGATCTTCTAAACCTAGCTCTGATACCACTATTAGGTTGAGGGTTTTATATTGCATGCACAGATTTCTTCGTAATCACAAGCCACATATGAAATATATGCACATATTATCAAAACTTCAAGCTCAAATAATCTATGACTAAGGCTACAAGATATATGAGAAAGAGAACCTCTCGACACTTCAATTTATCGACCAAAATGAAAACGACTCAAAGCTTCAAACAATGACACTCCTACTCACACCGATTGGTTTTGTCACAGGTTACAAGACTTTCGACTCTCTACCAACCCCTATAGAGCAACTGCTCTAATGGACACTAGATAGACTAAGCCTTGAACGCTTGGAAAAAGAGATGGATCTCTTTACATCTTTGTGTATTAATAGAATGTCGATTAACCACTTTAGAACACTGCCATGCATACAGGAACTCGCTAGAACTGCACATGTAGAAGAGCCTGGTGGAAGTATATAGAGGCATCACGTGTCGCCCATGTACTCACACCACCACAGAGTCACACCCTCATACGTATCTTAGCCAATCAACTTCTTTGGCTTTGCATGGACTAATCACAAACCATGCTAGATAACCCTTAGGTCAAAATCATGCTTCATGAAAATCCACTCCCCTATGAAAATGTGCCCCTAATGAACATTCTAACACCTCCCCCCTCCTCTTCGCTCCCCCCTCTCCCTCTCCTACTCCCTAGTACTCCCCCTCTCCCTCTCCCTCTTCCCCCTCCCTCCCACTTCCCCTTCCCTCCTCTCTAAATTTTTTTAAAATATCACATTTCTACTTTTAAATCAAATACATACCATAAAAAGAGAGTTTTTAAAACATGTCCCATTTTGGATTTTTTTTCAAATTATAGCAAAAAAGTAGGGTTTTTCAAAATAGATTTTTATTTTTTTTTTATTTCCTCAAAAAACATATTTCCACATTTGATTTTTTTTCATTTTGTATCTCAAAATGGGGGTTTTTTAGAAATATTGTTCACGTTTTGATTTTTTTTATAAATTAACACAAAAAAATGGGGGTTTTCTTAAAAAATGCTTGTAGAATTTGATTTTTTTCCCTAAATTTTTACCATTACATTTGGGTTTAGGGTTTAGATCTTATACAAAGTAATGTGTTTTATATTTAAGGTCCTAGGGTTTGGCATTTTAGGATTTAGGGTTTATCATTTAGGGTTTAGGGTTTAACGTTTAGGATTTAGGGTTCAGGTACAACCATGAAAATGGTATCCGATGGGTATGATGCCTTGCACAGGCCTTAATATAACTTAGATTAAGGCTTGTGTAAAGTATTATGCCCAACAAAGATGGATACATATGCTAGAAGTACACTGATGCATATTTTTTTAAAACTCATGCATGATTCATGGTACGAAACTAGGAAATATGCACGTCCAACCAACAAATAACAATGGATATGATACTTTGTACAAACCTTAATCTCACTTACATTAATGCTTATGCAAAGTATCATGCCCATTAGAGACACACACATAAGCCATGAATATTTTGTTTTGTTTCCTATTTTGAGGGACCTTTGCTTGTCAAGTAAATTATTTTAGAAGCAATTAAACTCTACTTTCCATTTCCATTGCTAATATTTGTTTCTTTGAATACAAGATTTCACTTTACATGAGGGTTTAGGTGTGCATCAATGGGTTGTTAAGTTTCCAATTGTGCATCCACAGGCTGCAACAAAGTCTAATGACTATGGAAGAGCTTTAGAGGCATAAGAAAAGTTACCTTAGGCATCGTTTTTGAAAAAATGGTGATGTTTACACCACTTGTATGTTGATACCAACAATCCTTGGATTATCATATACAAGTTATCTAATTTATTTACTATTCAATAAATAAATAATAATAAATTCATTAAAAAATAGTTAAGATTTATTTAATATAATTATGGAGGCATTTAGCAATAAAATTTGTATAACAACTATTTTGACAATTAATTAACAATTCATAAAATTTTGTAAAGAAGTTGAGTAGTAAATATTATTAATTAGAAAATTGATTGATAATTAATTAAAATTTTAATGAGAAAATAAAATTGATTGAAACTTATGCTTCTCTTTGAGCTTATTTACTTTGTGGTTAAATAGGACATCCCATTCAATTTGGTTTCAAATGATGGATGACAATTTTGGCTGCATGTGGGACGTGCCAATCTATGAATGCGCAATCAATGCATTTGATGACAAAATATTGAAGTTGGCAGCCAGACAACAGTAGGCTTTTATATCACAAAGGAGTGCCATCGCCCATCACTTGATCAATAACCCACCTGAACTACCCTCTCATTCTGCTCAACTCCTATGATTCATGGAATGGCTTCTCAAGAATGCCCTGTTAGAGGCCAAGACATTTTCATCATATAGAGTCCCTATGGTATCCGTCTTATGCCAAGTGGATTATGCTCCAAGTGTAAGTTTTATGCCAATATAATACTATGTTCGAATTTAGAACTTGGATGTGCCTAGAACTTAGATAATTATTGCATGATAGGACAGATCCTTGGAAAAGATCATTAGTACATGACTAGATAGATGTTGAATATATAACACTATGCTCGAATCTAGAACTTGAACAACTAGTGCATGATTGGATAGATGCTTGGGAAAGGCCCCTTGAAGCTCATCCAATCAACATTAAAGGCATTTATACTTGGTACTCAAGTCTCCATCTTGGCAATGTGAGGCTGGATGGTGAATCTCGGGAGTGTCCCCATGGGGCATAGACTCGCCCTTTATTGATGAGTTCAGTCAGCCCAAGATTACCCCATCGGTTGTAGCTAAAGAACTTGAGGTCAAAGGTTAGGCAATGTTGGTCACTACAAAGGAACTCCTCCCTCAAATTTTTAACTTCCCCTTTCTTTCATCATAACTTTCACTTGAAATTTGAGAATGTAGTCATGTTTGTAGTCAAAATGATTGGAAAAGGGACAATGAGTCCATTCATGATGTCAAATGTGCATAATACTATACTAGAAAAGAAATTTCCTTTCCCTCACATTCTGTTCCTACCCATTTTTGTTTAGTAGGCTAGTTCCAAACACACCCATTTTTTAGTGTACTAGGAGGCAGCGAGAGAGAAAATAAAAGGATAGAGGGGGGAAGGGGGTGGGGTGGATAGAAAAGGGGGTTGGGAGTGGACAAAAATGGGGGTAGAAGGGGGGGATGAGAAGGGGGGAGAGAGAGTGGAAGGGGTGGAGGGCGAAAGGGGTGGGATGGATGGAGAAAAGAGGGGGACAATCGACAGAAAACAAAATAAGTTATAAAAAGAAGGGAGAGTATACCTTAATTGGATGGAAACTGAGGTGGTGCTAGAGGAGATCAATGGAAAAAAGGGTGGTCAAGGGGAGGAGATTGACAAAAAAAGTGGTGGTGGATGGCATGGAAATGATGGATAGTGGTGGAGATGATGGACAAAAAGTGGAAGTGGGAGAAAGGACACTGATAGAAAAAATAATGGTGGAGGGGGTGAGGTGATGAACTAAAATTAGAGGATGGACAAAAATTAGAGGTGGAGGAGCAAAAGTGAATGGGGAAGGATTGAGGGCTAGGGGTGTTGCTTGTGGGGGTTTAGAGGTTAACTTTTGGGATTAGTTGTTAATTTTCTAATGCAAGTCACCATTGTAATTAAGACAAAATCACATAATTTAGCAAGCATTTTGGCACTCCTTTGCCTTGAGAGATGTACCATTGATAGTTTTCAAAGGGTGTTTTTTCTCATGCCAGCAAACATGTGATTTGCTTTTGCATTAGGTGCTAATCTCCCAGCAGACAACGCCACCAAAATATTGTCCTTTTTCTCTCATTTCCAAATTTGAGGGTGTTGGTCACTTATAGTTATGTCATTGCTCATTGTAGCATAGGTGTTCATGAATGATAGCTTAAGTCCTCAGATTGTATTTTAGCGAGAGGCGTAGGCCAAGGCATGGAAAGCATTTCCGGGTTACAATTGGGTAAAAAAGAGGGGTTGATCACAAAGTTTGATGGAGAATTTACCTTCATTGGGGTTCAAGGGTTTAGGAAAGGTTTATAGGGTTGACAAGGAGCATAGGGTTGATAAATCTACCTAGGGGTTTAAGGTTGAGAGAGGGTTACAAGTTGACGACTAGAGAGCTACTCTCCTTCCCGCATTCATGAGGTTAAGGGTTGTGAAGGAGTGAACAATGTTGAGGAGGAGGACAGACATCAATATGTGAGGAACTCCTTCCATTCACAGTGTTAATGTTGACTACAAGAATTTCTAGTAGCCAAGCTATGATGCCATGTTAGAAGAACTATTCTTGAAACATGGAACAAAATCTTTGCTGATGGTATGAATGTCAAAACCTCTTGATACCATGACAAAATAGACAATGCAATTCACACTGAGAACTTTGTTGGATTCAATGAACCAAGAGATCATACCAAACCAATACTTAACTATACACAACTCGATGAGGAGATTTAAAATCCAAGGAACGCCAAGCTATCCCCTATCACAAATTGGTTGCACTCTATGACTACTCAAGAGGGAATGGGTGAAGATCATGCATGCCTCCTATGGGCGGTTCACAATGGAATCCTTGTGCCTTGCTTCTTTGCCTTATAACCATGACCCTCTAGTGTGTCACCTTGCCACCTCTTACCTTGTGACTACTTTTCATTGCCTTAGCCTTGTGTATCGTTACTCACTTTATTGTGACTCACCTTGCAATTTACCCCTTTGCATGAACTTCCAATGTTTTTTGGGCCCTGCATGGGTCCTAAGGGATGTATGCGCTTATTTTTTGCTAATCAGGTCCAAGTTGTAAATGTTAGCTCATTTGATCAAGTTGACCATCTTAAATGTTGCGTAATCATAGGGTTAGTGGTTGTTTTTGGCTTTCTAATGTGTTGTTAGGGTCAAATTTTTGTCCTTGTGTGAAGGTCCTAAATGCTTTTGTCTTTTTGTTGGGTATTTCTCTCTAGAGATGGAAGGTCTCTTTGTCTCATTGCTATGCTGGATTATTGTTAGTTTAGGTCATTGTAATGAGTTTTAAGTTTAGGTTTTTGTCTCTTTGTGAGGGTCTTAAGTGACTTTGCCACTTTGTGTGGCTTAAGGTTTTGACTTTACATGAGGGGTACTGAATTATTTAGTCTTTTGGCTTGTATGTCACCACCTTTATTAAACATTATTTAAATGAGGGTCTCTAGCCAAAATGGCCACATCCCCACTCATATTTAATGGCCCATCCCCTCTTTCACCTCTTTTCTCCCGTCTCTTTTCAGGCATCACCTTTCCTCATATTCATTCACCTTCACTTGCTTTTTTCTCTTTCCCTTTCCTTCCAATTTACACCTTTTGTTTCCCTTTGACAAGTTATTGGAAATATTTATCCAGCTATTTTACACCTTGTTTAAAAGGTAATTTTAGAGAATTAGGCACTACTTTAGGTTTCGGACAAAAAGCTAGGTGACCATGGCATTTGTCGTATTTTAAAAGATCTATGTGGATTGCCAAAAATAGCCACATTTTGACAACCTATATCTTTATATTATTGAAATCCAAATCGGTTCATGTAGCATATCAAATAAAATGGCAAGACATGGTTTAGATATTTATCATTTTTTTGCGTCATTTAGTAAAGTTACATTCGTAGAAATAAGCATTTTACGAAATTATAGCTAGATTTCTTGACCAAGTTTAGAGCATAGTGTTGCCCATTTTAGGCTATCATTTCTCAAGGGCGAAAATGTTACAATACCCAAGGATACCCCACTCAGGTTCTCTTTTTGTAAGGGGGGTCTCCCAAATATTTGCAAGGCTAAATTGAGAATAAGGTGTTGCATTTTATCAAGGGGAGAATGGTAGGATAGCCCACTTAAATGCCCCTTTTCCAAGGTGAGAATGGTAGGATAGCCCACTTAGATGCTCCTTTTTCAAGGGTGAGAATGGTAGGACAGCCCAGTTAGGTGCTTCTTTTTCAAGGATAGCCCACTTAAGTGGTCCTTTTTCATCGAGAAGTAGTTGGTCCATACTATTCTTTAGAATCCTATCTGGGCTATCACTTAAAATCCAATCTAGCCTAGTATCAAAAAACTACTCCAGTTACCATCTAGAATCCGACTTCATTGAAAACTCTGGATCCAATTTATTCCATCATCTTCCTCATTATCCTCCTCATATGGGGCTCCAATTTATTCCATCATCTTCCTCATTATCCTCCTCATATGGGGCTCACATGGGGGCAGGTTAACTTAATGTAATTGAAGGATTTGTTAAGTTTACTAACATGACATATTAGTAGGTTGGAAAAGGCTATAACTAAGCTTTCTTGTTATTAAGTTCTCAAAGTAAGAAGTGCAAGTTTAGTTTTTTCCCTCCTTGTTAAATAGTTGGATCTAAAGGATCCATAGGTATTAAGTAGTGCATAATGATTTGTTGAATCGGGAGATATGGAAGACTTGTATAGTAAGTGTAGTCAATGGATCCATAGGCATCAAAGTAAAACTAACAACAATAAACTAGTTGACCATGGGATGATCTTCTATGTTTTGTAATTTGGTCACTCCAAATAAATGCATTGTACAAGTTTAGAAGCGATAGATATAGCAAAGGAGAAAACTTGTTTGGCATCAAGTGCCACGTGAAGATATTTTCAAGTACCAACAATTTCTTGTGTTTCAGTGCTACAACAAATATAAGTAGATGAAGATATATTATGCACCTACTTCTCATTCCCCAAAAATTGAAGAGAATCTTTTAGATCGCTCTTTTGTACTTTTCTTTCTTTGTACTCGATTCAAGTCTATTTACAAAATATAAACTCCTTTCAAGGCACATTGAAGATATCTAAACTTATTAAGATCTCCCACATGCATAAGTTGTCAAGCAAGAGCTTGCCCCGTGAGAAAATGCTTAAGCCTAACTGCACTTAAACTAACCACAAGTTTAAAACTTTCCTTGGAAAAAAATGACATGTATTTCCTAAGACCCCTTGGTAGGGTAAAAAAGGTTTCAGATTTTCCTTAAGTAAACCTTGCAAAAGAAGAAGGATATATTGATTAACGGCGATGGTGGTTAGCCCATATTTATACAAGTTAAATGGGGTTGACTGCATGTGGCCGGATGTGCACACTTTCCAAGCAAAAACCTACGAGCAGAAAAGTCCGAGCGATAATTTTTGACACCAACCATGCTTGTATATTTCTCAAAGGAATATATAATTCTTTCTTAATTTCTCATTTATGGAAGCATATACTTACTTATTTTTCATTATAACCCTCCTTTTAGAGAACATCATCTATATATGAACAAATAGTGAACACTTTAGAAACTCCTTTAAATACCTCCCTACCATACTCTCTTTTGAGGATTATGGTAATTAAATCAATTTAAAAGAGTTTCCCTAATCTTTAGCAATCCCATATTTGAAGGTCTCATATAACAATGTATACCGTATTCCTTGGATGAGTAGGAAAAAGATATTGGAAACCTCATACTTGAGGCCATTATAATCGATCATAAATTAATCTCTAATACATTATCAAATATGGGAAGGCAAGGAATGGATTTTTAAAATATTCCCAATTCTCTAAACCTAAGTACTTTTAAGGAAATGTGGTCTCTACTGAACTCCTTCCTACCATAATATGAATTAGGGAGAAGTTGTAACTCTCATATACATCTTGAAATTTTTACTTTTTCTCTTTTATAATTATAAAAAGTATAATTTTAAGCCTACCTTTGCATAGATCATGAAATTTTGAACATTTTTCCTTTTTACAGCTCCTCAATCTTAGATAAGGAGCAAAAGTTATGACCCCTTCTGCGTAGGCTCTCCAAGGGTATTCTGCCGGCGGAATAGGGTTGGGGCAAGCTCTTCAAACCATATTCCTCTGAAAAAACACTTAGAGGGTCTATTAAAAAAGTATTATATTATTTTCTTAGGTCGTCCTAAGGAACTATAAAGAGGATATTTGCTCAAATTTTCATGATCCAACCAATGGTGAAAGGAAAAGAATGGACTTTTGAAAGTGATAAAATAAGTCACCACTTGGACATTATATATGTATATTATATAAGGTATATTTATATCTATATCGATTTATCAGTATTTCATATTTACTTACATATTCCTTGACATAATTTGGATTTTTTTGCTCCCCAAAACTGACTTGAGCCTATATATTTTGACTCCTCCTACCTTTTGTCCGCTCGTCGCTCGGGGGTTTTTGCTCGAAAAATGGAAACCCCCCATGTGACCTACACTGTAAATTAGGATTTGATATATTTGTTAAGATGGAGGGCTAGCCCTTTAAATATATATGTTTATTAATTAGTTCTTAAAAAGGAAGAAGAAGGATATATTTATTAAGGGGGATGGTCAGCCCATAAAAAATAGCAAATAGAAGGTACAAATGGGGTGGACTGCACATGGCCTACACTACACAGTAGTAGTGCTTAGGGTCTTATGCATTAGGAAATAGGTATTTTAGTTATGTTGTGCAAAAGCACATGGGAAATAGAGTGAAAATACTTTGTTGTGCAAAAGCACATGGGAAATAGGTATTTTAGTTATGTTGTGCAAAAGCACATGGGAAATAGAGCGAAAATATATGGAAGATGGGAGGGGTCATGGAAATGGTGGTGCATCGCTACATCTTGGCATGGCGGTCTCCATGGCAACAAAGGGAAAGAGTATAAGCATTCCAAATTATTGCCAAAAAGTGGCATTTCTGCTCGGCAAGTACTCTAAGAGGATGTTCCCACCTTCCGCCAGTCCAGTGGAAATGCTCACTCAAGTCTCACTACTGGACAGGCGTGGGAATGATCTGAAAGGAGGTGTAAATGCTCACACAACTGACACAAGCATGGCTCAATTCTTACAGCAGAAGAGAAAAAATAGGACCTTACGATTGGCAGGAGCAAAGGTACGACCAAGGTTCTAGAACGATCCAACGGGGGCGGTGGAATGCTAGGTTGAGATGTAGCTTTTCAGCTGTGGTGGCGATTCGTGGCAAAGGATGTTTTTCTGGCGAGGTTGGGTGTTGGCATCGACGGTGGGGGACGTTAGCAAGTCTGACAAAAAAATTTTGTCTGGCGATGGTGGGTGGTCGAGTGTTCATAGAAAACATTTTTCTCAACAAATCACAGAACTTGGGGTTTCAAATTTTGAAGATTATTCTTGAGAATTTATCGATTTTTTAGCTAAAATATAACTAGATTGCCTAAAATTTTGCAGATTTTACAAAATTGAGAGAATATTTTTTAAAGGTGGTTCATTGTTGTGAACATTGGGGCAAAACCACGAGTGAGGCTTGAGAAATCAAAAGTGGTCCTTAAACTCTTTATTGGTAGTGATGGAAATGGAAGCTTCATTTTTGCCACAAAATCTCACTGTGGACGATTTCGTTTTGCCTCACCATCAGCTTCCTCACTCTCCTGCTGGCTATGGCGATCATCCCTTCCCCGACATCGACCTCTCCCTTCCTCACTCTCTCCTCTTGCCCCTCATCCGCTCTGCTGCCTCCTCTTTCGGATTCTTTCGCGCCTTCAATCACTCCGTCCCCCAGTCCCTCCTCGACAAGATCTCCTCCCATTCCCTTCGCTTCTTCCAGCTCCCCCTCGCGCACAAGCTTGGCCTCTCCAAGACCTCTGACTTGCCTCTGGGGTACGTCGGCAGCCCCCAGAATGCCGCTATCAAGGCCTGGAGCGAGTCGTTGAACGTGATGCCCCGCGCAGACAGGTTCCGCAACTTGATGGAACGGATCTGGTCCTGCGACGAGGAACGTGAGGAAATCAGGTGAGAAAATGCTCCGCTTGAAAAGGATTTTCCTGATGGCCTGTCGAAAATTGCATTGGGATTGCTGAACGATAGCCCTTCGTTCTTGTCCATGAAAACAGTGCAGATCTGAACGAGTACCTGAGCCGGATGCGCGACTTAGCACACCGTATTCTGGGGATTTTGTTCAGTGCACTTGGCGTTGATCCTGACGAGGTGACGAGGCTTTTTGAGGCGAACGATTCGTCGGTTTTAAGGATGAACTATTATCCTCGTTGCTCAGCGGCAGATCTCACATGGGGTTTGCCTCCCCATAAAGATTACGGAGGGTTGGCTATCCTCTATCAGGATGATGTAGGAGGCTTGCAGGTATTCAAGGATGGGCAGTGGGTCGGTGTGAAACCTGAAAAAGGGTACTTGGTTGTGAACGTGGGAGATATCATACAGGTATGCACGTACCTTCTTTGCTATGTCTCGAAAGATCCCATTAGCATGTCTTTAGTTAATTGTTTAGATGTGTACAAGGTTTCATGACTACCCTCTTTGGGGCTCATTGACTCCTCACGGGTTTGGGCCTTAAGAGAAAACTCACAATAGAGAAACAGAGGACTGAACTGCGAACCGAAAGGCAGCAATCATAGACCCCTGGGCCCTAGCAAAGGTGGTAAGTCACGAGAGTCCATGCAAAGGTGAATTTTTCAAAATAGAAGGAATTAAGCTATATTATTAGGAATCAATAAAAACTTTTGGACCATTTAAGAGGATGAAGAAAATAGTGTTCCTTGAATTTGAAGGGAAATACAAAACTTGCTTTGAATGAACCCATAGATCCTTAGTAGAGTCGAAAAATAGTATGGTATGACATATTAGCCCTTCTCGGCTCCCCTTTATGATTGGACTTCTTCGTTGGAAAAGATGTGGTTCTCCACTGGGAAAAGTTCTTGTTAGAGATCGCTGCCTCAAATGTGAGCCCTCATATGAGGAGGACAAAGAGGCAAGTGATAGAGTAGGCCGGATATCGACTCCTTTGTGAAACCAAATTTTGGATAGGTGATGGAATCTTGAAGGTAAGAGTCTGGGGTTGGACCCAGATTACACATAAATATAATCCGGATGTGATCTGGATAGAAACTTAGACTTGGTTCCGGTAGGTAGCTCGGATGTGGTGTAGAAGTCAAGAGTCTTGGGTTGATTCAAGGGTTGACCAACCCACTAGAAATGAGGAGCTATCTCCATGATTGCGGGGACTTATTTGAGGCCTCTATCATGGACTAACACCATGGCCATTTGCAGGACGGTAGGCAAGGGAAGGAATTTGACTCTAACCAAGCATGCTCAAGGAGCTATCGGTAGTAGCTAGGGAGATGAGGCTTGGCAGCATGGATGAGTCCTAAGTCTGAGTAGAGCCAAGAAGTAGGAGCTGCATGGAGAAGTTGCACTCTTGGTGCAAGAAGAGTGTGAAGAAGGCAGATTTTGAGATCCCTTGTGGAGGCGAGCATGAGCGAGCACACAGGATTCCATGGAAGCCCTCTGAGGTAGCATGCAGGCTCCACACCTTTGCAGAAAAGTTGTTTCTGCTGCATGTTTGGAGGTAGGTATGGCCATGATCTTTCCTAGGATTTTCGATTATCCTACACTAGAAAATCCTCACATAAAAGGGCGGCTGGTCACCCTATGACTTGCATATATTCCCACCTAATCTCTAAGCACAAGCTGCAAGCAACATGTCATCAATCGTGGTCAATTGACGGAACGGGCCCTTCTGTTGCTTTTGACAATTCAAAGCCAGTATGTCCACCTACTAAACAAATAATGAGTTAGCCAATATAGATGATGTCTACCCATACATTGACGATTGTGGCTGTAGGCCGAATCTGCTGCCCCCCTTCACTTACTGCAATGTGCTACTCAAATCCCATGTATACATTGATAAACACAATCACACATATAAAGTGCTTGCATACATTATGTTTGTATACGACATAGGCATGCACGCATATGCTCCCATGCACACTTGTTGGCCTATTTTTCATGCTATTTGTTCAGGATATATTTGCGTATGTATTTTGGGCCTCATACATGTAAATGCTATCTTAACTGACATCACTATTCATTATGGTGTGAATGTGCTTATAATCTTCATGTAGAGGACATGCATTAAAATATATGATGTTAGGTATTTATGACAAGGCTTAGGGTATTGTTAGTCTCCATTTTTCTAGACTTAAACATGCATTGCAAAGGTACTGTGCACATTTCACTTTATGGGCCCGTATATGGTAGTGAAACCATAGTGCCAACTAAGTATGAGATACAATTTGTTTGAGCTCAATTACAATCTTATATGGGACCTCCTCCAGATTGTGTAACTACATCAACTGGAGAGAACTTGAATAACCATGAGTCAATAGATGGAGAAGGCTCGGATAAAGATTAATGAAACTTTTGAGTTGAAGCTAAAAAAGAGAAATCGATGCAGATACACTATTTTCAATTCTTTAAGTGTGACATTTATCGGGAATACGCATTTGAAATTCTCAGTAGTTATAATGAATCTAGCCTCCATAAGTTTTTGTACCATCTTAGGGGCCTCGCATTACATGAAAGCCAAGTATTGTCACTTCTTGTCTTTCTTTTGAAGTCAATTCTAATCATAGCAGCTTGTCTTTCAAGTCAAGAAGTGGAAGATCCACAATTTCCATAAGCCAATGTTTTGTACAAGGAATGGAATTCCTCCACTCGTAGGGACATAAATTTGGCTTTGATGTTTCATTCTTCAATGGTGCGCTCTATTATGTTTGTGAAGTCTATAAATTCATAGGTTAGATCTTTCACTTCAGTTTTTATTATCTGGAGTTGTATTGGAATGTTCACTCAAGTGTCTAATGAAGCCATATGCCCATTGACCCAATAGCTTACAAAATTTATTTTACGTAGCTAAGGTTCACCTAAGACAAGGGAGTAATCACTAGAGGCTTCATTCAGGTCAAGCACTTCTACTTGAGCTATTACCCCACTTACAGGATTGATACATCTTTGACACCCTCGTGGGTGGTATAGGATGACCATCAATGATGCTAATTTTAAGCTATCTTTTTGTTGAAATGGAGGTCCGAGTAGTGTTGGCATGACATTGTAGGAGGCCCCTCCATCCAAACATGCGATTAATTTTGGCATCCATCGAGGAAGCAATTCACCTTAAAAGGTAATTGCTTGTCTTCAACATCCTTTGTTCATTTTTTACGACAAGGTAGGTGGTGTAAGATCCCTTAACATCTTCCATTGTGGTTGGGGTGTAAGACCCCCTTAACATTTTTCATTGTATTGATGGATTTAGTGCCATTAAATAAAGAAAATATATTGAAACTTGACAACTCTTCAAATATGCAAGATCAGCTTTGTTACTTTTTTAGGTTTGTATTATGAATCATTGTATTAGACCTTTGAGTCAACCCTCATCTTTTTGGAGAAGTATTAGTATGTCATGCTATTTTTGTAGTAAACACTCGTAGGTCAATATTTGGATCTTCTTGAAACTCCAAGGGGTGTAGTCAGGATTCTAGTGTGGTGCATGCATGCCAATAATATTTGTTCTTGCCACTTTTGTGGCAAGTGACATTAGCTATAGGAGGATTAGATACATCTCTCTTAGCCCTTACAGCTCAATTAATTGAGCTTGCAATGATGAAATTGAGTAGCTAAGCATAAAATTTATTTCTCGATAGTTGTTGAATGCAAGTACATGTGTTAACATGGACGAAACACACCTTCCCATGTCTTCGTAAGCTTAATGGTCGTTAGCAAATAAAAAAGGACTTCAATATTTAAGCGCTACTTTAAATGTGCCATTAGAGTATATAGATGAAATTGTTTTTAATAAGAGGCTTGGTCAACTCTTCCATAGGAAACCTTTTGCTTAAAATAGAGTAGTTTAGGGTTTTGATCACCACATTACACTGCTATCTTAATGGACAATTCCTTCATTGTAATCACTAAATCTACCACTCTTTGGTATCTTTCTTTATTTTGAAATTTCTTATGATTTGGTGAGTCAGCTAATTCTAGTTATCTTTCACTAATCCTCCAAGTATATACTAAGAGCATCTCTTAACTAAGTTAACGTGATCTTGTATTTTCAAAGGAGTCAAAGATATTGTTTAGGTTCTTGTTCATCCTACCTCATGAACACACGAAATTTGGTCATGTTGTCCTCTTGACTAGCTTGCAAATGGACGAGTAGGGAG